>NC_061536.1:7972500-8225000 GCF_022379125.1 Scophthalmus maximus | reverse complement strand
TTGCTGCAGAATCACATTTCATTTTATCTCACAAATTGTGCTCCAGCTGAAATTTGCGACAAATTTGAATTTTATCTGTCACAGTATTACGTTCAGTTGCTACAGCTGACATCATCTCCCACCAATGTGACCTTCTACCTGACTCCACGTTGCTCTTTGCTTTCCAAGATGAAAGGTTGTAAGAGCGTCCCGTTAGCTCCTGAGGCTAGCATATAAATGTATTTTATCGGGTCCAAAATATAATTAGCTATCTGGACCCAAACCTACTATTTAAGTAAGAACCGATAAAAAGACGTTTGGCTGTAACAAGTATAGGATTACATCTTGAATTTTGGTCACAAAACCTTTTCTTGTCTCTCTCTCTCTTCATTTATTTTTTGGCAACAGGTGACCTTGGGAGGCACGTTAATCGGGATTGGCCGGAAGACCTCTGATTGCCAGGGGAACACTAAGTACTTTCGCTGCAAATTCTGCAACTTCACTTACATGGGCAGCAATTCGATAGAACTTGAACAACACTTCCTGTCCTCGCATCCCAACAAAGTCAAAACTCCACCAAGCACGCCCCTGCTGTCCACCAACAACCTGGCAAAGCATGACAACCAGACGGTGGGAAGGAGTCAGATCTTAGACGGGGCGGAGCGAGTGGCCGTGAGGGCAGATGACGATTCCTTGGTCGGGTACTCCATCCCAGTGAGGGGGCCTTCAGATTCGTCAAGCTGGACAGGGGAGCCGGGCCGAGGCGCCGTGCAGGCGTATTATTGGTGTAAATTCTGCAGCTGGAGCTGTGAGTGGTCGGGGGGCTCGGCGAAGCTTTTGGAGCACTATGAACAAAGACATAGGATGAGCATGGGAGGTACTATGAGTCCCAACAACTCTAATCCTGGGGTGTTGGACAGAGAGAGGGAGAGAGGGGGGAGAAGAGAAGGAGGCGAAAGAGACCTGGCATCCAAAAGCCGAAAAGATCTATCATCAAACCCATCCAGCACCAGCCAAGGTAATAAAATGGGACGAAGTGCAGCGGTGAATTGCTTTAAGTGATTTTCAGTAGAAGGTAGCTGCTTTTATGGAGCCCAAGATTAATGAACAAAATTAAATAGAAGTCCAACGGTTTTTACTTCTAGTATTAGGATGCTGCTCAACTTCTTTGAGACTTTAGACACTGCTGGCCTCTACTTACTCACTTTTACTAGTCCTGTCATACTCCCTGACCCTTTCTTTAAGTTGTTTCGAATGCTATGATACTACTCGACCCTCCTTGTTTACACCCCTTGAGCAGCGCGATGCAGTTGACCCCTCTTAGAATTTCTGACACTTGTTTTTTCTTCTCCAAGACCCAAACTGTTTTATTTAACAGACCCTTTTCTCTGTTCTCTACTCTTAGGAGACCCAAACAGCAGCGATCCAGAAGCAGTCGTGACCAGCTATAACTGTCAGTTGTGCGATTTCCGGTACTCAATGGCCCACAGTGCAGACGTGATCGTGGTGGCACCGTTACTACTGCACTACCAGCACAACCACTCCATCCACCGGTGCTGCATTCAGCACTGCATGTACTGCCCCCAGGGGCTCTGTCAGCCACACAAACACTTGGGCGAGGTGAGATTGATAAAAATATTGAAATGTTTATGAAATGCTTATTGTGGTGGAGTTTGCTAGGCATTTCGGGGAAGAAAATGAGCTGTTCTGTAAGCACATGGAAGTCAAATGTTATATACGAGTGTAAAGGTAATTGGTCCAATTTTCAGCCTAGTTAAAATTCCCTGGCTCCCCTCCCCCCAGTCCACCCACCCTTATTTGTGCCTGCTGCCAAACAAGTGCTGTCGCAGCTCTTAGGCCCCGTCCACACCACAAGATATTTCAAAAACTCCGGGTGCGTCTAGACGGGAGGCCCATACGTGCAAGACTTCCGTGTATTAACAACAAATTCGCATTCGTGTAGACAGGGCCTTAAAAACAGCCAGAATTGAGGGTGGTATCAGTCAGTTAATGATGTACATTCATACTGTTACGGCTGACTTCCACCTCTTTGATACCGCCTGCATAGACACCGCAGGAGGAAACTCTCTCTGAAAGGCTTCATTCATACGTTCAGTTCTGTCAGTAATAACCACAGTATAATGTATGTGTGGTCTATATCAAATGAAACTTCATCAGATTTTTTTTTCTAAATAGGTCTCCCACCCTTTTGCTTGTCGGAAGCCCACCTGTCCTAAATGCTGTTCCAAGTTTCCTCAGTCCAACAAGCAAAAGGACACGGTTGGTTCGAAACCTGCCACCACCTCCACCTCACCCAGCATGACCCCTCCCAATCCCAGAGGTGACCCAGGTGTGATTTCTGGTTCCACCTTTCACACCTCTAACTCTGCCCATCCTGTTGTCACACAAGGTATTTAAAGGCATAGGCCATCGTGCTAGAAAAAAAAAAACTGTCACTTGGACACGATTTTATAAAAAGTGAAATAGAGCTTTAACAATCCCTGTCATTTTATTTCTTTTTTATTTCCCGCCCCTGATCTGTACTGATTTTCTTTCCTAGGCGTCACCCACCTGTGTGACCAGTGTGCGTTTGCCACCACCGACATCGACGTGTTGCTTCAACACTACGAAACCTGCCACACCCTGATCAACCTGAAGGGGGCCGCCCCGCACGTCAAGGCCGAGGAAGAGGTCGGGGTCGACAGGGACGGCGGGAGAGGAGCAGGAGGAGAGAGGGAGTACTCTTGTACCAAGTGTCACTTCATCACAGAAGTGGAAGAAGAGATTTTTAGACACTACAGGTGAGAGAGAGAGAGAGATGGTATAAGTAATATGATTTGAGTTGATTTGCATCGGAGGGTAATGAAAAGCCTCAAGGAAAAATACAAGGATAACTGCGTTTTCTTCAATATAGTCAAGAACTGCAAAAGTGAAATTGCAATGTGAATAGATGGGCATGCGAATTGTGTGTTTTCAGAAGACATTGGCCCGTTCAGTTTATCTTTTCATTTTCTAAAAGCAATGATTTTGTGCCAGGCATTTCACCGAATGACTGAATTTGGCATCAAGTGACAGCATGGATGTGAATTAGTGTTATCCAAAGAGTCAATTTTCCAGTTAGAGTCCAGTGAATGTTCCACTAAGTGGATGACTGTGTATAAAAGTATTGCTTGTGTTGGGATTCAAACCCCTGTAATTCCTTTTTTTTTGTGCTCAGTTATGCAGGAAATGATGACTGAGCAGACTCGTTTTCAGCAACAACCCATTTATAAACGCACACTTGTGGGCTTCATTTAGACATTCATACCTGGCAGCTTGTAGTTCAGATAATAACTGAGTCTCTGTGACTCATTCTGCCATCACGGTCTGTGATTTAGGACCTTATCTATTGTCACGTTGAGAATTAATGTTTTTCTGATAGTGTTAGTTTGGAATAAATTAAAGTGCCATTAGAGTCCCATTACTTGCTGAATTAGCAATGACCAGGTCCAGTCTTGGAATGAAGTGTGTCACAAAAACTGTAAGAAAGTTTTTGTTGCCCCCATTTTTAAAAAGTGACCTTTTCGATCACTGTCTTGCAAATCTACTCTACTTAAGTGCACCGCGACATGTTGCTATATATAAGCTGTGTCTCGATTCAGAGGCCGCGTCCTTTGGGGTTTACATTTAAAGACCGAAAGTGTCACAGCGGCACGACTCGGCTGTTCCATTTTGAAGGCTCCTTCAAAACGCAGATGACAAGTGCACCCTTGCATTCCCGAGCAATGAAGGATACAATTGTTTGATCCTTACCGGCCCAAGCTATCCCAGGAAACAATCTTTCCTGTACCCTGGGCAACTGTAGCTCCATTGCGAAGTGGCAGAAGTAAGTGCGGAACCTGTTGGTGACAGCAAATAGGAAATCCGCCATCGGCCCGACGATCTCATTTTGATCCCCCCCCTAGATAATTATTAGTATTCTCTGAGACCTGGAAATAGAGTTTGGTGAAGCCCCCTGCAATTGACTACTATTAGTATTTTTTACATTTCAAGAAAGGCACAGTAAAGTGGAGAGAAATAGGAGAGGAGGTGACAAAGCGATAATCCACTAACAGTTTAACAGTCCACTGACATCATTAACAGAATCTATACTTTGAATCTTGGAAGTCAAATCAAATTAAACTGAAATAAAGCTAGAAAGTTTCACACCAACACTCAAATCATCCAAAGGGTTTCCAGGCCAAGTTTTAGAAAAAAGAATCTAGGACTGATTATAATGTTCACAGAGATAAAATAACAAATGACTTCAAGCGTCTTAATAATAAATATAATGACCTTTTTCCTTTTTTTTTTCCCATGGAAAAAAATTGAATGCAGTGTCATGTGAGATAGATGCTGCTGTTGACAGCATTCAGGGGGAAGTCGGATTAGATCTGTACATGTGTAGAATGAACGATGTAAACTTCATATATCAGGTATCATGAGAGGGAGAGGAAGAAAGTGAGCAAGCGAGGAAGTGAGGTCCATGTGCGTTTGTGTGGTGATGACAAAGAGGGAGGGCCAATGTGTCTTTGTTCAGCATCTGTAGACATTTTATTCCACAAGGTACCAGGTGTACGTTTGCACAAAGACATTTTCACACATTTCTACACATGGACCGTAGACCTATTTGATCAGCCGGAGATGCCGCTCACACCCCGACTTGAATCTGTCATAGCCCAGGCTAGTTATTAATAAAGGGCAACATAGAAGGAGAGAGGAGACTGAGAGTAACTGACATTTAATATAAAGAGAGAAGACAGACACGATGCAGAAATCTGCACAGAACGTTTCCATTTTATATTATTTTGACCAACTCCCGTTTTTTTTCCGGGCATAAATATTGTCGCGGCAAGTTAGAACAGAAAAATGTCAAGTCATAGCTGTTTTAATACTTAACAAGAGTCCCTGTTCTTGGTGTAGAAGGTCGATTGATTTTAGTCGTTGGCCGACACAAGAAGCACCTCAAACAAAAGTTTTCGAAAGCCTTGAAAAGCCCTGATGCCATGGACCGTTTGTGTTGTTTATGCTGCTGCTCATTCGGGGCCTCGCCAGCAGGAAATGAAGGTGGTTTGTTGATGCTTGATTCATTTCTTTTCATTCAAACTCATTTTAGGTTCCCCGCAGTTTTGTCTTAAATTCATTATGATTTACTGGAACACTGAGTCACTTTTTGGCCAGGGGCTCTGTGAAATAGTACCTGAGTGGCTGGAGGAGAGCGGGCTGGGACTAATGCACTTTAAATTCAGTCAGGGAGTGGATTTTCTTCATAATGTGATCAATAAAAAAAACATATTTTTCTTCTAATACATGTCACATGCAGCCCATTAAAAGCAATTAGGAATTAAGGCATTTTAAATTTTAATACTGATGAATTGACTCTAGCCTTGAAAAGAAAAAACAACACCAGTTACTTGAATTCCAAGATCCCATTGGTTTTTCTGTTCCGACTTCAGAGCAACATACTTTCAAAGTGAAGATAACCCTGAGTGCAGTGCCCAAGAACTCAAGGATACACTATGTTTAAACACATTTATTCTATGATTGCTTTGTCTGTTTTCTGTTTCATTAATTATTTTATTTTTTATGTAGGTAATTCACTCTTCTTTTTCACTCTCTGCAGGCGTGTCCACGCGTGTTGCCGCTGTCGACACTGCGACTTCACGGCTCCCGATTCGTCGGCCCTCCTCGACCATTTTAACTCTGTCCACTGTCACGACTCCTCTCCCTCACTGAGCTCATTGGCAACGACCTCTTTGCCCGCCTCGCTGACACCGTCGTTAACACTCTCAGCCAATGGCTGCTCAGCTCCCTCTACCTTAGCCATTAAAGAAGAGAGCAAGGGGGATCTTCGCCTCCTCTACTCCCTGGCGCCACCTGAGGGGCGGTTGGCAGAAGGAGGCAGAGAGGAGGCGGGAGGGGCGGTAAAGAGTGAGGGCGGCGAGGAGAAGGAAAGGGAGCGTGAGAAAGGCTGGGTTCTTGGGGAGACGAGAGGAGTTGGTGAAAGAGGAGGTGAGCAGGCCCATGGTTTACTCTGGGTGCCCAAGGAGCGAATGGGACCCGAAAGAGGGTCAGGAGGTGGGAGCCCCTCTCTTTTCCCCTCCCCTCTCCCATTGTCTTTTGTTTCAGCCAATCACGAGGCATTGCAGCAGAAAAGGGGCATGGCCTCACCCAGCATGGTTTACCTGGGAGACACCAAGTCATTTTTGGGAGATACCAAGTCGTTTTTGGGAGACGCCAAGCTGTACGGAGGAGGAAGACCAGGAGGAGGCGCAGCAGGTGGCGGGGAGAAGCAGAGCCCGATGGCCCCTCTGCAGTATGGAGGAGGAGGGAGTGGAGGTGGTGGACAGGAGGGGAAAGGAGGAGCTGCTAAAGAGGAGTCCCAATCCCTGCTACGGGTAAGGTGTAACACGTTCACACCCTCCTACATTCCTCTCTTTCATATTCATTCTCTTGTTTAGCCAAATCTTCTGTCTTTGTCTCATTAACTCCCTGATAATGGCTCTTAGCTTCAAATGAAGGCCAGGTACACAGATCCTACCTGCTGAGAGCAGTAGCAATGTGGCAAAAGCTGTAAAAGCTCCTTCATCTTCGATTCCTTTCACACCTGAGGATTTTACCACATGCAGTGAGCGGCTACGATGAAATCTGTATTTCTTCCTTCATGTTTATTATACTCACTTATGTAGATGTCTCTGTCCCCGAAGACTGTCTCGATACGTTTATGTGTCTCCATATCTGTTTGAGCATGTGTCCTTGTGTGTATGATTCCATGATTCTTTCCCCATAAGTTGCATTTGAGTTTTAATTTTATTTAATTTTAAAGTTCAACACTGAGAGACTTGTCTTGTAGCTTTCTGGGACAGGGAGGCAAAACCGACAGTTCCCATGGCTACCCCCGTCAGTCAGTTCCCTCGCCCTCCTTTGTGGCCCACAAGGCTTTTCACCTCACACTGATGTCATGGACTGGCAGGGAACAGACTGGGGTTCGCCAGCACCGCAGAGCTTATTGGCTATGATCACATTAGATCAGAATAGGCTGGACTGTGCGTTTGTGTGTGTGTGTGCGTGCGCGTGTGTCAGGGCACTGACATGGGTCCATGTAAGTGGCAGTATTAACTGTGAGAGAGTTGTGTTTGTGGTCTTTGTATGTATGTATGTGTGCGTGCACACATGTCAGTGTGAGTCGAAAGTATGGCGTCTTTGAACAAGTTGTGGGTCAGCCTCTTGCATGTGTGTGTACGTTCATGCATGTGCGTGAGTGTGTGAGGTGTTGGCAGTCACTTGGCAGACCGGGCAGGGTGGGGCAGCAAGAGTTTTACTCATTATCGTGGGTGGGGCAGTTTGTGTCTGAGAGAGAGTGAGGCAGACAGGGAGACTGCATGCGTGAGAGAGAGAGGAGGAGAACTAAGTTGAAGATAGATATAAGATTGCGTCGCAAAAATAAACCCTTAGTGCATACTAGCATACAATTTTCCATTATGTCCCCTTAAATGGAGACATTTTTACATTTTGGTTCAGATTTAACAAATGAGTTACATCGTGTTAATTAGTGAGATTGTGAGGTGTTGGAAAACATATTCTCAAATGACAAAGATCCTGCTGGGAAAAGGTGCTCTCACTCAATCAAAACATGCACACAGGATTCAAATACAGCTGTGGCCGTAAGAGCATATTTACCAGAATGTTCAATTATTTCTTTAAGTTGCCTTTATGTAAAAATAAGAACATGATTTAATTCCTCGCTGTCTGGCAGTATGACATGTTCACAAACACAGGGCCCTTTTTTATAGATATGTCATTCCAATAAATGGACATAAGGAAAATTGAATTGTCATTTCAAATAATGTTTGTGGGTGCACCACCAAGTGGGTCAGTGAGAGTTGAAGCTGAGTTTATACTTTCAACGTCCATAAGGGTCTGTTTGGAGTGTATGCACAGACAAATGGAAATTCAAATACATCTGCATATGTAGACACCTAGCGTCGTGAAAATTATGTCCCAGTGTTGTAAAAAGTTCTGTTATCTTTGTCCTGTTTGGGGCCCGTCAGGGCCTCGAGGGGTTAAAGTATTCAGTGAGTGAGAGTGTGTAAAGGTGAAAAGAAGAAAAAGGAGGAGGACAGGGAGGTGAAGAGACAAACAATTTAACAATTCATTAGCGAGGAGGAACTTGAACATGACTCATTACTTTAATTGCTTCACAAGATATGGCCTTTCCTGCTATCTCTCTCCCTCTTCTCACAACAATATTTATTGTTATCAGTTTCTATGGCATGAACTTTACACTTTACACGTCACACACGCACACGCACACGCACACGCACATGCACACATCCCTGACTCACAACTGGGCAGGGCTAGGGAGGGGCACTGATGCAAAGGATCATCTGAAATAGCTTAGTACATACATGCACACACACATGCACACACACATGCACACACATACACAGGCATTCAGTTGAATTTAAATGTGGCCTTTGACGCAACAGGGCAGAGTCTGAATTATAAAAGGTGAACCAGCCCAAAATACAAATGGACTCTTTGTAAATGGCAAGAGAAGAGCAGTGAGGGAGATGATGGAGGGGCGCTTGAGGAGGAGGGAGAGCGATGATGGAAGGATGCGAGGATTGGGTTAGTGGGGAGGAGGAAAGGATTAAAAAGTGACAAAAGTAGAAACAAATGGTCAGAGGCATATTTCACATTAACTTCTGTGTGTGGCTTTTTTTCCTCAAGCGTCAGTGCGCACAGTTCTGCTTCTTGTGCATTTCCCTCATCCTCACTTGTTCTTTCTGTTCTGTGCATCGATCTGTCTCTCCCCTTTTCTTTCCATTCTTTTTTTTTTCATTTCCCTCCTTTTCTTCAAAGGACAACTCACCTGATACACCGGGATCGATACACACCACACACACACACACACACACACACACACACACAAAAGCTGTCAGGCAGTGCACGCACACACAGAATCTAAGTTCTTAGTATTCTGCTGTGGGAGGCCGTTTGCCTTGTAGAGGGGAGAGAATATGTTCTTTTATAAGGTCTGATCTACGTATAATTGGTGCTCAGTGCTTCCTTGTTGAGACATAGGCTTCGCTTTCATAGTGATTTATTACAATGAAGACATTTTCTCCGTCTGAAAATGTTATTTTCTGGCTATTTGACTGACTGTATGAGACAAGGATAGAGAGCGCACAAGGTTGAGAGATGAAATTAAAGTAAAAGCTCGGTTGGCGTTTTAGTTTATAAATGGGACAAGACAGAGTTTGAGTAATGGTGGTTTTTCGAGTTAAGCGGGGGCCGAGAAGGGTCCACCTCTGAGCCAAACATATGTGAACACATGTGAATCTACCCAAACATGTGAATCAAGCCCCAAAATTTAGATCATCTAATACATCCCAGATTGCTTTCAAAGGGAACTCCACCTCAAGGACAGCGGAGAAGAGTAGATAAATGGACCCGGAGCAGGGAGAGGAAGAAATTGTGGATTTGACCTTACTAACATAATATAATTGTCTTCATCTCATGTGGTCATATAATGCGCCGCTGAAATGTGAACCTTCGGGGTTTTAAAAGACCCATGCGTGACATTCAATGCCATTTGAGTCGAGAGACAGACGGAGAAAATGGAGAAGAGACAAACTGAGAGTGATAAACGGGAATGTGTGCTTTCTGCAGATCAGAGAGGAGTTTTCATTAAAGTTTTTCTCGTTTACATTTCTGCCCGACAGAGCTAATTATGTTTAAAAGACACACACACACGAGCGTGCACACATACATTGCGTCCTATTTTCCTCCTCTCCTTGCGTAAATTGGTTGTCAGTGCACTTGTGCGTCTGTGTGACTGTGTGCGCGCTTTCCACTGCTTGTGCACTTAATTATATGTCTGCATTTGCATTCTATCCGAGAGTGTATATTGTTTTGTGAGGAAATTAGAACATGAATTGAACTTATTTACCGTGCTGATAATTTAAAAAAACACTTTATATCCGCTGCAGGAAATTGTGGAGCTTATGCTCCACTCAGTCTGTGCATGTGTGTGTGTGTCCTTTTGTGTTTATGTGTTTAATGCTTTTTTAAATGGGAATACATTTTTGCCTTTGCTTCATAGCAAATGTTAGCATTAACAGCTGCTCACTTACCAATCCCCCAGAAACGTTGCAAGTTCGTTTGCTTCTATTTCTATCACTTTTTTTTGCCTCTATTGAAGTTATCATGTTATCCAGATAGCATGTTAGCATAGATACTAATATGTAAACTATGCTATCAGTTGGAATAAAAGTGACTGCCATTTGTTTAAAAGCCTGAAAAAAACCCTTTTAAATCATAATCTTTTGATAAAACATGCAAATATTTTTACTATGAGGGGATCGGCTGTGGCTCAGGTGTTCGAGCGGGACGTCCACTGATTGCAGGGTCGGTGGTTAGATTCCCAACTAGCTCAATTTGTCCTTGGGCAAGACTCCCTAAATTGCCCCTGACAGCTGTTCCATAGGCATGTGAATGAAATGCATGATTGATAGACAAGGCGCTAGATATAGAAGTGCTGTACGAATGTACTTGTGAGTAGGTGAATTTTGCTGTAAAGTGCTTTGAGTGGTTGATAAGACTAGAACATTGCTACATTAATGCAGTCCATCTACCATGTATACCACTGATAATTGATAAAACCAAGACAGAAATGGCTGACATATAGAGGTGTGTGTGTGTGTGCGTGTGCGTGCATTGGAAAAAGGAGGACACTGATGTTCAGCAAACATTTCTCCCAGTCTCTCTCTCTCTCTCTCTCTTACGCACACACACACACACACACACACAAACACACACACACACACACACACACACACACACACACACAGTTGTCTGTTCTGGGGCTGTTCAGTTTGTTTGTAGAAGTCACATTTCCCATCAGGACATAGACTCAAATAAACACAGTCATGCTGGAAAGAAAGAAAAAAAGTGTGTGTGTGTGTGTGTGTGTGTGTGTGTGTGTGTGTGTGTGTGTGTGTGTGTGTGTGTGTGTGTGTGTGTGTGTGTGTGTGTGTGTGTGTGTGTGTGTGTGTGTGTGTGTGTGTGTGTGTGTGTGTGTGTGTGTGTGTCACAGCCATAACCCGTGTGTGTAAAATCCAGGCAGTGTTTAGTGTAAAAGAAACATAATCAGACAACCTGTTTGCTGTAATTTTGACCTGTGTGTGTCTGTGGAAAAACTGTCTGTGTGTGTGTGTGTGTGTGTGTGTGTGTGTCACAGTCATAACCCGTGTGTGTGGCTTTACGCTGTGTGACAGTCCACAGCAGTCTTATTGTCTGCTAGGAATATTACATTTGGCTTGAAAAACAAATTACACCATTTTAACCACATTTTAACCTATTTTGGCCATTCCACAAGCTCTCTCACACACACAAACACACGCACATGCCACGCTCACATGCACATATTACAGCTGGCAACATGTGTAATGGGAAGGTGACAGCTTGGCATCTTTGCCTCACACCCACCCAAAAAATGAGCTTATTTGTTTGACTGTATTCTGGCTCTTGCTTGAATGTAAATCCTCTTTTCAGTTGTCTGACTGACTGATTCTGACTAATGTTTGAAAAAGAATTAAAAATTAAAAATCAACCGTTCCTTCACAGCTTGTACGGGAAACATGATTTGCTTCCACATCGGAACACTTCTTAAAGTGTAAAGTCAATCATCAGTCATAGAAAAGTACACTAGATTGACTCTAAAATCCCAGGATTTGGCAACGTGGCGTTTTCTTTGGGTTCATTTTTGGCAGCGGGGGCAGCATAGTGATTAGCCGGATGTCCCTCAGCTAGAAAGCTCGGGCTCGGTCCCCTGTGCCTGGAGTGTCTCTCTAGCTAAAGTGTCCTTGAGCAAGACATTGAATCCCCAGTTCCTTCAGGGCTGCTGCTGGGTAGCTGACCCTGCAGTCGGACCTTCCTGTACAGGGGAGTCGGCAAGATAAGGAATTACTCCTTTTGGAATCAGTGGAGTATAAAAAAGGATTTTCCTGCTATTATCTAAACTTTACTGGCTGGCACTCCGAGAGCTGTCCTTTTCATGACAAACCGCACCAATCTGGCACCAAAGTAGGAAAAGCCATTAAAAGCATTGATATATATAATTTTTTTTTTGCACTGGCCTCTAGATTAAGTATGATTATACAAGAATCTTGATCTAAAAAGCATTTATAGAATAAACAGAGCCAACCAACATGCGGCAGTTTATATCTCATAATATCGTGTAATGTGATATAATGAGTTTGACTTGAGCCTAACATGCCGTCTGCTCAGATACCGGCTCACTCCGCTGAGTCTTTCATTGGTCGGGACACACGTCGCTTACGCACACACAGCCCCACCATTGGTCGGTCGGGTCGCCCATGACACAGATGTTCCACCCTCCCCGCCAGGGAACCAGCCAGGTGTTTTTCATCATGTCGACATGGCAACGGTAAAACACAGTGGTTATTTTAGCTCCTAGCTGTAATTTAGACGTTTACATCAATTACTGTTACAATCAACTAACTTACGCACGCACGTACACACACACACACACACACAATCACACACACACACGCACACACATGCACGCACGCACGCACACACTCTACTGGAAGTGTGTGTATGTGCATATATGTATGTGTGCATTGCATATGTGTGTTCTTTTTATATTTCACATTACAGTCCCTCAGTCCTTCTATGTTTCCCTTTGTTGGCCTCTCTCTCTCTCTCTCTCTCTCTCTCTCTCCTTGTGTAAGGCGGGAGCAATCCACCACAGGCTCCATGCTTGTGTGCGCATGTGCATGCAGACGCACATGCAGACGTGCATATGCGTGTGTTCACACATGGAACTAATATCGAGGCCAGATGTTCCTTTTGCTACAACAAGAACTCTACACGCAATGCTAGCCAGCTACACACACACGCGCGCGCACACATAGAAATGCATAGGGTACGCCATTCTGGCAGCATTTGTGTAATTAGGAAGCTGATTGGTTAGATTAAAATTCCATCTGACCCCTGACCAATAGTTAATTTGAAAACCATGCCAGCCTTCTCCTCTCCTCCGTCTCCTGGCTCGTGTCTCCTTTCCTTTCCTCATCTCCTATTTGAATCATTTTTTTTTATTTTTTCACACAATCAGGCCGTTTGCCTTTTTTTAATGGTGACTGATGTAATTTGACAAACACAGGAAAGCAGCTGGAGAAAATGATGGTGAATAGTTTGTGTAAAGCTGCTTCCAGTAAATGACTGAAAGTAGATTGACAAATGAGTACAAATTATGTTTTTCTTCTTTTATCCATTAGTGTATCCAGGGCCTGTAATGTGAAAATGACTTGCTTTACAGAAACACCTAATGAAGAACAATGTGCCTCTGTATGTTAAATACAGTATCAGTGTTTAATCTTTAATGGCTTTTCTTCACTTTTCTGTTTTTCTCTGCTATATTCCCTTTTGTCTTTTATATACATGTAGATAAGGAGAAACATATTCAACCCACGACAGCAAAACAAATTAGAGATCCGGTTAATTCAGTCTGCATTTCCAACTACATTTGGCTGTCAGTTGTCATCCGTTCGGAAAAATGTGACACGTTGACATTAATGCAACATACACTTTTGTAAATTGTATATGAATTGTCGATATAAAAGCACATATACTTCTCCACGGCGAGGAAGACGATTTAGTAAAGAGCCAAGAGATGCGGTTCCCAAATCACATAATCAGATTCACGTCACACGCACACACACACCCTCAAACATATGCAATATGGACATGCACACATGCAGGCTTGACCATTCTTCTTGACACTTTAATCCACTTCGCATTAAGACACCTAGTCACACCCTCCTTTGGTGTTTGTGTGTGTGTGTGTGTGTGTGTGTGTGTGTGTGTGTGTGTGTCTGTGTGTGTGTGTGTGTGTGTGTGTGTGTGTGTGTGTGTGTGTGTGTGTGTGTGTGTGTGTGTGTGTGTGTGTGTGTGTGTGTGTGTGGTGTGTGTTTGTGTGTGTGTGAGAGAGAGCGAGAGAGAGGGTGAGAAAGTGTGTGTATGTCTGTTTGTTTGTGTTTGTCTGTGAGTCAGCAATGCCATGGCAACCTTGGCTATCCAAGGCCCTCTTGGCAAGGCAGCAAGATCGCCCAGGGCACATGCATGTGCAGCAGACTTTACCACCCTTGTGTGTGTGTGTGTCTGTGTGTGTGTGAGTGGAGTGTATAGTGGGGATTTTCACTCCTCTTCAACACACCTCCACCATTAAACTTACATTACGCTCTCTTACTCGCGATCCCATGCATACTCGATATGGGGTCTTCCCTGTCTCTCAGCCTGTCTCTCCCGGTGTGTCCCCCGTGAGGACTTCACTCATTAGGAATTCTCCACTAGTGTGCACGTGTGTGTGTGTGTGTGTGTGTGTCTGTGCGAGTGTGTTTATGCATTCTGCTCCACCGGCATGATGCATCTTGTATACGAGATTTCCCTTAAGGACTATTTCTTTTCAATTCTCTCTTTCTCTCTTTCACTCTCTCTCTTTCTCTCACTCGCTCTCTGTGCCATGCAACACAACAGGACCTGACACAACGCAGCACAGCTTCAACTGTTCAAGACTTGTTTGCTCCCACAGTGTCATCAGCAGGCATTGTGTTGTCCTGTGGTCCTGTGCAGCTCAGTGTCTGGAGCCAAAGCTGAAGATATTATAGTCGGGTTGTTTTTGTTTCGCAAAAAATAAAGTTTGCTCAAGTTACGTTTCGGGCTCTCTGCCACTGCCTCTTCAGTACGTCTATGGGCAGCGTTCTCACAACAGATGATGTGTCCAACGGACGACACAAATGAGGCCCTTTGAAGAGCAGTTTTGAGCGAAAAATATGGGGATTCTTTTGAAATGTTCTTTTAATATTAACAAAAAACGGGGCCTGGAAGATCGACAACGCAGTGTTCACTATTGTGGAAGCTGCCACCGGTGTGGAGGAATTTTTTGAGGGGGAGACATGATGGCATTGATGGAACAAAAATAACTTACAGAAACCCTCACTACTTAGATAATTTTGAACGGTATTTAGTTACATGTGAAATCCAGACCTGAACACCTGTTTTATCTGTCAGTTTTTTCTTTCTCGTTTGAAACAAAGGTTGGGGATTGTGTTGAGAGATTCAGTCCGAGTCAGCCTTTGCTGCATGTTTGTATTGAATTTGTTTTTTTAGCGCAGTGATACAAGCAAACTGCAAAAGAATCTAACGACAAAACATCTAATTTTTAACGTCATGACAACAGAGTTGAGCAAGCTCACAGACGTCACTTGTAAAACCGGTAGGATGCCTCGCGCCGAGTAGCTGTCACGGGATGTGGAGCTTTGAGGACATGTGACAGCACGGCGAGTGTTCTTTTATTCTGAGAACATGTACATTTTAAATATTTGTTTTAACACCCGAGGTTCAAACTCAAAGTGAATGCAATGGAAACTGAAATGACTCGCTAAATTACCGCATGTAATTAATTAAGTGTCTCTTTTTCCATTGAGGAACACTATTATCACACTGAACCGCTCAGTTTGTGTTTTTATTGGGGCTGATACTCATGTTCACAGTCTTTTACTTGGAAATCTTCTGGATTTTCCGTGTGATGTGACTCGAGAGAGACTAGAGAGAGAATCCAGATAGACGAGGAGAGATTTTATTAAGTGAAAAGAGACAAAAGGTGACAGACTATTCAAAATTTGTTGTTGAACGTCAGTTTGATCATGGTTTTGTGCGTGCGTGTGTGCACTGTTAACTTGTGGTGTTACTTGAAGATGCGTCATTGCTCCAGGTGTTTGGCTTCTGAGGTTGCACAGGCACACAAATGAACACACACACAAACACACACACACACACACACACACACACACACACCCTGACACAAACATTCACACAATCATGTCCCATGGTCCCATCTATCCTGTTTCTTAATAGACCAGGTGCAGCCAAACAATGACTGTGTGTGTGTGTGTGTGTGTGTGTGTGTGTGTGTGTGTGTGTGTGTGTGTGTGTGTGTGTGTGTGTGTGAGTGTGTGAGTGTGTGTGTGTGTGTGTGTGTGTGTGTGTGTGTGTGTGTGTGTGTGTGTGTGTGTGTGTGTGTGTGTGTGTGTGTGTGTGTGTGTGTGTACGCGCGTCTGCTTGGATGTTACGCTCACATGTCCTTGAACATCTTTTGTTTTCCAAGTTGCCATTACGATTTTGCAGCATAAACATCTAAAAACAAGATATATCTTATGCAAGTGCGTCTCACAGAACACACACACCCTCACACACTGTTTATTGAGCCTGACTGTATCTGTAGTCTATGTTGATGTTTCCCATTAGAGGAAAACATAGCAACTGACCTCATGTCCGTTCGCACTAGCTCAACACAATTGCAACACTGTAATCTCCTCTCCTCTCAGAAATGTTGGAACCATGATCCATCTATCTAACTGTAACAGGATGTATTTTCCTGTTTTTTAAGCAAAGTCTGATAGCATGCACATCCAGCCCTACATTTACTTCTTTATTCTGGCTCCAGGTCACTGGGATAACCAAACCCATTGTAGAGAAGTGGACCGGCGTTCCTTGTTTGATCTAACGAAGCTCACTGATAAAGAGCACTGATAAGGACCGGCGAGTTGCAGCTTTAATGTGCGATGGTGTTGAGAGACTCGGGAACTGGACTGACAGGAGAATAGTGGTGGAACAGTTAAGTTGTGTTTTTCTTCTGTTTAGTACTTAGATTTCATTTTCACAGGTTTGGCCTCTGTTTCTATCAACATAGTGACACTGTACCCTCTCACCAAGTCAATAGCTGAGATCTTTGCTGTAAATAAAGCCTCTTTCACACAGTGCCTCTCGCATCTGAAGGAGGCAGCAGGAGATCGTCCGAACATTTCCGTAACATTCCGTAGCATCAGGGTAGAGCGTGCAGGAGGCAGGACACGGCGATAACTCCGCTACAGAACCCAGTGTGTTTTTGTTCAAAGTCATCAACACGCCCCACTCACTTGCTGTGAATCTTCTGGAGATTCTCCGGCTTTATTCTCACACGGGCTAACTCTGACATTTTTAAACCACCAGCTTCGCACCCTTCTGCACATCTCAACACTATGTTGAGGACATAGTCAGATCTCAGCACTAACTTTGACAACTTTTGACTTTGATAAAAAATTTGCTTTTTTTTTTTTTACCAAAACAAATGAGCCCTCTGTGTTTGAGGTTTAACAAAGGTGCTGAGGTTCTTTCATTTCTTTCCCCATAAAGCATGTCTTTAAATCATGCATTGTTTACATTTGCATATTTTCTCGCTAGCAGGCTTCTTCTTCTTCTTCTGCTCCCTGTTTTTCTGCTTCTTCACTGCCTTTGTAAGTGCCTCACTGTTTGCATGTAACCACCACCAGCTGTCAGTCAAGAGAAATGGCAAGAAATCAGCAGCGGACTGCAAATAGCAATGTCCAGCAAAAAAACCCCCAACACTCATAAAAACACGGCTCCATAGTGCTTCCAGTGGTCAAAGACTCCACGGGGTCTTCGATCTAATCACTGACCAAAGTTACATTGTGGGACTAAGTCAGCCTTTGGAATTAACCACAAAAATGACAAGGCTACATAAACGTTTAATTGTTCGAAAATTAGTGAGTTCAATTCTATACATTTCAAAGTGACATACATGTGAATATGCATGAAGCACGCAAACAAACCCGCGCACCCTCCAAACATATGTAAAAGATCATCATTATTTAGAGCCCCCTTATTTGCAGATCTGCTGGGGAACAAGTGTTACATTACCCCCCCCCCAAGACCACCAAGCGAGCGAGCAGTGGACATAGGAAGAGAGAGGGAGATGGAGATGAGCATTAGAGTCAGGAAGATGAAAGAAGAGACAGGGAGAAAGAGTGGAGCGGAATAATGGGCAGACACAGAGAGAGAGATGGTAGCAGCTGCCAAGCTCTGAGTGGGGTTAAGCATCACCACAAGTACAACCTAATAAGGTTTGGAAGTACACACACACACACACACACACACACACACACACACACACACACGCACACACACGCGCGCGCACACGGACTTGGCCCGTGTTCAGACTCTCTTTCTGCAGTAAGCGACCGAAAGCAGTAACTCACATCTGGCCCCGGCGTCTCTAAAGCTGATTGCTGTTGTGATGCAGAATGTTGAAATCTTGTCGAGGAACTTTTCCCCGGTGCTGACCTCACGATATCTGAAGCCATTTCCGCTTCACGACGCCGCTCTGACGATATAAGAGATGCAATTAGCGTCGACATGCTTCTTTAGCTTTGAACAAAAATGTGTGTGACCAGCAGATGCCTCCTTCTGCCTGCAGTGTGTGTGGTTCGCTGTCTGCATCTCTTCCATATGCCTTCTCATTACATGTTTTTGTTTTTACCTTGAACCTGAAAATGATGTGAAACATAGTTTTCAGTGGGCAGAAAACTAAAAAATCCATCAGTTGAAGTCCATTTGGCATATCTTCTCCTCTACATCTGATAGTTATGCATTTTTTTAAGCACATTCCCTAGGTTGTGTCTGACCTATGAGGCTCCAGGCAGGTGCCGATAACAACCCATTGGTTCGGTGTGTGTGTGTTTACGCTGAGTCACGGAAAAGTATTTAAGAGACAGCGTCATGCAGTTTTATCAGTGTATTGGACATCAGCTGAGTGGTTATTGCACAGGAAACCTTTGCCAGCTGTCTTTGGTTAAGGTGCCGTTGCTTCACAACTATTTGAATTCATCTATTGTTAACCATCTTGTGAGTATAACTGGAAGCAACGTTTCCAAACAGCCCCAGAACTGGAGACTTGATAGAGAAGTTTGTGCTCCTCTGTTTCTCAGCCCTCCAAACCCTCTATATGGAGCTGAAAATCTATTTCAATATTGTTAAGCACCAGCAGCATTTCACACATGCTACACTGAAGTTTAAAACCCACACTGGACTGTACCAGGTACAAATCACGTTATCTGGTCTGAGCAATAAGTACTGATCTGGTTTTGAGGCTTAATGTGTGAAAATAGGAGGGGGGCGAACTTTTATCGATTCTCTGTTGGTTCTAAATCTAATTTCAAGTTGTTAATGTTGCACGGTTTAGGTTACACTTTCATCACCTCTGTGTTTATGTGGTTGTTTTTAGATAAGTATCTACAAATTTTGAAGATAGTGAAGTGAAACAGTTATAGATGTAGTAACTGGCCAAACAATGAAATGACAAGGTTCTGGTGCTCATCCATATTTATGTTTTCCACCTATACAATTGTACATTTTTGAGCTGCAAGAATTGTGGACGCCGAACTTCTAGCATCCTTGTGATATTTGTCTTGGATAGACGTCTCCCCGTGGCAACGACAAAACAAACATGAACGCCACAGTGGCAGCTTTTGCATATTGGACGGCAACGACAGTGTGAAAGTTCTAAACCGAGTTAGCGAGTCGACAATTCGCAGCTAAATAATAGCTGTTGAGAGTCCCGTTGCTAGTGCGGAGTGAGGGATGAAAGTTGACATCGCTGCCTGCAACTCAGACCCCCGAGGTAACCCAAGACCCCAAAATGCATATTGTCAACACAATGAAAATTAAATCACACACACACACACACACACACACACACACACACACACACACACACCAAAGTAGACAACTCCTGGTCTCTTGCTCCCTCTTCCCCTGGAGGCAGGAAAAAAAGCAAAGAAGAAGAAAACAAAATGAATAATGGGAGGATGGAGAGATAGGGGATAACTGTGTCTGCCCTCTCTCACTGAACGTCTTTCACCAAGTGTGCCTACTCTTCTGTTCTTCTCTCTCTCTCTCTCTCTCTCTCTCTCTCTCTCTCTCTCTCTCTCTCTCTCTCTCTCTCTCTCTCTCTCTCTCCCTCTCCCTTCTTCTCTGCTGAAGGGAGATTAAAAGCTGATAGGAGATCGCAAAGACATGTTGCACTCCTGTTCTGACACACACACACACACACACACACGTGCATATAGACGGTAACATTAGCTCTTGTATAGCTGGGAGCTCTTGATGTAAAACACATGTTCCTGCCTCAGCAGTGTGTGCTGGTGTGTCTACGGCTGTTTAAACCAACTTTATCGCTCCATCAGTTCAGAGACAAGGAACGATTCATTCAGAGAGCGAGAGAAGGGGGGGGGGGTGCGGGTAGTAAAGAGGAGTGTGTGAGTTTGTGTGTGTGTGTGTGTGTGTGTACGGGAGACAGTGATTGGCAGATTTTTTTCCCTATTCTTCCTTTCTGTATTAATCAAACCTTTGGAATGTCGACCCGCTGTTATTTAGGCTATGGATTATCCCAAAAAAATCAGGTGTCGTACAAGCCTCATACCTTTTTCGTGTTCATTTCAATGATAGATGACATCGGCCTCCCGTGTGTAGTTAAATATTTGACAAGGTTACAGACTGTAAGTACACGTCT
The DNA here is from genome assembly GCF_022379125.1 of Scophthalmus maximus. Classification (NCBI taxonomy): domain Eukaryota; kingdom Metazoa; phylum Chordata; class Actinopteri; order Pleuronectiformes; family Scophthalmidae; genus Scophthalmus; species Scophthalmus maximus. The sequence continues at coordinate 8,204,563 of NC_061536.1, read as the reverse complement.
CAGTGGTTCCATTATTTTTAGCCAAAGGTAATTCCACAGTTGAAGAATAAATCCCTTGTTAAGTATCATTTTTTGTTTTCTCTGTTGATCAGGTCAAAATCTGTCCTTAGACTATGATCTAATAGGGCGTAGTTGCCGTATGCACTTTTCCAGGGGACCAATGGGCTGTATATCAAATAAGAAACTTCTCCTATCGTCTATGTTTTGTTCCTAGACAACGATCCTAGGTGCCAGAAAAAAAGGTCCCTTCCTGTCCTTCTTAAAAATCGACTACATATTAATGTTGAAATTAAAGGACCACCTCTTTACAGTACGTCTCTTAAGCTACTTTCTGACATGCACTGGAGTCCAGACTTTTTCCCGAACTTCTCTGGAGGGTCTGTACGTGAGAACGCGAATGTTGTCCGCAACTTTTCCTGCGATCCCCTCTGTGAAATTCCTGGAAACTGTACTGATAGTCACAGGTGTTCAAATTGAGTGCAAATGCAAAGAAGAATGTGCAAATGGGACTTTAGCTTCCCGAGTTTAGTTCCTGTGTCTTCTTGGTACCTGGACCTGTTCGGTCAGAAAGTGCTGGAAGTTGATTCATGTCACCTAAATTGTAACAGTGGACCTGGTCTGAAAAAGACCAGCAGCACCAACGTGCTGTCTACTTTAGCCTTTTTTTTTCAGGGCCTAACAGCTTTAAAGAAAAAAAAAAAGAAAGAAAGAAAGAGAGAAAGAAATAACAGAGACACTTACTTGCTTGAAAGGTGTAATCCATCAAAGACGAAACAGCACGTTAATGTATGAAGTTTTTTATTTTATTTTCCGTCGCTCGTGCTCATGTGGCGCCCCCAGCTCGGCTCTGTTTTCCTTCTCTTGCCGCTTTGACAACAGTGCGTTGCGGGAGCACTGGATCAGAACTGTTCACATTCTGTGATGTGCTGTGAAATGTGAGCTACGAAACATATACGCCGTCGATAACATTTTGTTAAACCGATTGACGGGATGGTCAACCGCGGTGAGCGGAATAGCAGAAAACAAATAGATTCGCTTGATAAAGGTTTCTTCTTGCCGCCAGTCGTTCTAGCAGAGCAAACTCATCTACATTTAAATTCCCCGGCCAATGTGTGTGGTCATCCGTGCCTTTGATTTAGTGCGTGTGTGCGTGTGTGCGTGTGTGCGTGTGTGTGTGTGTGTGTGTGTGTGTGTGTGTGTGTGTGTGTGTGTGTGTGTGTGTGTGTGTGTGTGTGTGTGTGTGTGTGTGTGTGTGTGTGTGTGTGTGTGTGTGTGTGTGTGTGTGAGCTTTATTGACTGGCAGATGAAGGCCGTGTGTGTGTATGTAATGAAAAGCAGGCGACCAGATGGACATATGGGAAATAAAAACCTTTTATTTATTTATACCATTTGATTAAATGGCATTTGTTTCTGTCTCTTGGTGTGTGTGTGTGTGTGTGTGTGTGTGTCTGTGCGTGCGTGTGCCTGTGTGTGTGTTGGCCTCGTATTTAATGACAAATAGAATAGAGGGATCAGAGCAATCAGGTTTGAATGATTACTATGGGAATGGGGGAGAGAGACCGATAGAGACGGAGAGAAAGGGAGGAAAAGAGACCAAGCCAGATTATAGAATCAACTTATTTTGTCACAACACTGAAAATATTGCTTCTATTTGTTGATCCCCCTCTCTTTCTCTCTTTCTCTCATTCATTTCCCTTTTCCTACATTCTCTCTGTTTATTAATGAGATGGATAACTTTTTTTCTTCTTTTTTTCCCCTCTTTCTGTGTCTGTTTCTGCCTCAGTGCTTCTCTAATAGTGCCATTAATTCTTTTTTCTTTTTTCTGTTAGTACCTGCTCAACACTTTATGAGCTCACTTTTTAATTTTTTTCAGTTTTAATGATATCACTTGCATAGAAATGAAATAATCACATATCCTGGTAAGGAGGGCTGCAGCAAACCAATCATATTGTTACTGTAATTATTACCTTATTTAATTTTTCTTTAAGTATTGCTCCTTTTCTTTTTCCCGCAGCCCAAGGTGTCGTCATCAACTTTCTTGTTTTATTCAACCAGCTAGAGCTGCAACAAATTATTATTTTCACCATTGAACAATCTTCAGATAATGTTCTTGAGAAGTTAATTAGAATAAAATTCCTAAAGCCAAGTGTAACCTCAGATCTTTGTTTTGTGCGACCGACAGTCCAATATTTGACCTAGAACAGCAGAAAAATTCTTGCATTTGAGAAGCTGGAAATCGTTCAGTGTCCGACTTTCCTTCATTTTCTCCTGGTCAGTTAACAAGACAAATTGTTGCAGCTCCATAAATGACAGCTCAAAATCAAAAGATATTTAATCTTCAGTTATAGAAATTTGTTGAGTAGTGGAACCAATTCACTCATGATGATTATCAAACAATTAATTGGTAATCCAAATTGCTTGTATTGACAATTATCTGTTTGTTTCAGCCGTCCTAAACATGGCGGGTGAATATAATATATGTAAAGTAGGTTCTTTCTGCAGTGCTGCCTCAACATTTATTCTAAATCAATGTCAAGTGCATGAGTCTGGCTGAAAGACACTTGTTTGGCCAAATCCGATATTAATTCAGGGATGTTCTTGTGGCTGATAGTGCAGCGTCCAAAGGTCACCGGCCCTTAGTTCATAAATATTTGGATGTACATTAATTCCAGGTTGGAAACTGAGAGGTTTTTTTATGCGCCTTCCTCATTAGTTGGAGTCGGGCTGTAACTGCACTGGCTTTTTATAGACTGTGAATAATGCGTGTTGGAGAGATTGAAATCCAAAATCAACACCGGCGTTTTGTAAGCAGCACAATACATAATAAACAGAGGGTTTATTCAAATTTAACTGCCAACATTCAATCACAGTAAAAGACACTCAAGTTAATTAAGTGTTAGAATGGTCACTGTTAAATGTGGCAATAAAATCATTCTTTTTTATTATTATTAATATAAAAAATGAAGTGTTTATCGTTTTTGTTTGTTTAATGGTCGTTGATAGTGTGGGGCACTGACAGCTATATTCAAGTCTATATAGTATTTGTTGCAGCAGAAGCTAAAGCACACAGGGCATGTGTGATAGTTTTTGCATGTATAATTTTCAAAACATTAAGCATTCACTCAAATCAGTGTGGTCCTTTTTAATGTGAACGTAAAATCACAATTGATCATCAAAAGTCAAGAAACAGAGAATCCCCAAAGGTTGAGGTCAGTCACATTTTTTATGTGATTTCTTTTTTCTTCTTTTTTTAAACGCTGCGGTTTTCTTTTGTCTCGGTTGATTTTTCTCATTAAGATCATTTTAGGTTGGATGCTTTTCTAGGAAAGTTTGTTGGATCGTTACTGAGATGATTTAGAAATGTGGCTCCCCAGAGAAGCTGCATGTAACTGCCTTTGCCCGGCTGCCAGTACATTGTGTGTGTTTGTGTGTGTGTTCATACAGTTCATACAGTTCATAAGTAATAGCTGTAACTTATAGAGAATGGAGTGTGTGACTTCCCAATGTATATCTGTCCACTGAACACGGACTAACAACCTGCAGCTCGCTGGACACACTCAGTTTGGCTAAAGAATGTGATCTGTTGATCTGTTCCGTGTGCGCCTGTTGTGTGTGTGTGTGTGTGTGTGTGTGTGTGTGTGTGTGTGTGTGTGTGTGTGTGTGTGTGTGTGTGTGTGTGTGTGTGTGTGTGTGTGTGTGTGTGTGTGTGTGTGTGTGTGTGTGTGTGTGTTCTAGAAAAAAAAAAACGAACGAAAGACGAGGAGTGTCTACATATGTTCCAGTACAGATTCCAACCTCATAAATCACTTCAACTGGTGTTCAACAGTCAATCTTTATCCCCCCCCCTCACCCACTCTCTCTCTTTCACTCAGTAGAGACGCTCTGTTCTTCCTCTGCCAACAGGGAGATTTGTGTTCTGTGTCTGTCGAATAAGATTAGAGAAGAGACGGAGAGAACCGAAGGAGAAGAGAGAGAGGGAGAACGAAGGGGATGTAGATAGAAGGAGGGATAAAACAGAAGGAGGAGAGAAGACGGAGAGAGAGAGAGGGAAAAACAAGATTTTTGCCTTTTTCTTGGCTGACTGGCGCTTGTGCGCTCTTTTGGCCACCTCTCTTCTTCGACATCATCTCCTTACTTCTCGATTTCTCTGCTGTGTGTGTGTGTGTGTGTGTGTGTGTGTGTGTGTGTGAGTGAGTGATAGAGAGAGAGAGAGAGAGAGAGAGAATGAGTCTTTATCTGTGTGTCCTGATGTTATCCAGATGTGCAGCTACAGTGGGCTGTAAAACTCAGAGTTATTGTCATAACATTGTTGCTCACTGTGTTCATGCGTACAAACTGTATGTGTGAGTGTGTGTGTCTCTCTGTGTGTGTGTGTGTGTGTGTGTGTGTGTGCGCGTTGTGGTGGGTGGGGGTGGGGGGTCCTAGAAGTGTGTGTGTATGTGTGTGTGCGTGTGCGTATGTGTGTTGCTTCCTGTCGTCGTCCTAACACTTTATTACCGAGCTGATGGAGAGCCAGCACATGGATCCCACACGCGTCCACACACACACACACACACACACACACACACACACACACACACACACACACGCACATGGACATACTGCATGAGCAAACACAAGAGTCAGTTTTTCTGCAGCGTAATTGGTTCCACTCTATACATACTCACTCTTTACTCCTTCTGTGTCCAGGATGTTCCGCTCCTGCTCTTTGTGCTCATCTGTGTTGGTGAAGTTAAGATAACTGGAATCAGTAGCCTGATTTGTCTTTTTGTAGAACGACTCTGTCAAAGAGTGAATATACAGTATGTGCTATAAAAAGATTTTTTATCATAACTTGTACATTTATCTACCTGCTACTTTTTTTTAGCATTTAAGTAAATCCATTATTTTGGAACTGGCTTAGCTGAATTCATAAACACAATCAGACGTTCTCTCTTACAGAACCTGGTGATAAATCACGACTGAAATATTGATCATATTATATTGACAAGTTATACGTACTTTACAGAATAAGTGGCTGGAAATACAAAATGACAAACAAGAAGTAAACAGTGGGTGATTTAAATTCCTATTCCTAAATCTTTGATTCCACCACTTCTTTATATCATGCTGTCGGAGTTATGCCACTTAAAGTCGTTTGCTTCTATTTGTATGAAAAGCGGTTTGCAATTATTGACAATGCATCACAGACAGCCTTCATGTGGTTTTGTTTCAGTTTGTCCTTATTTATTTTCTTGTTTCGTTGTTTTCTTTCCCCCCACAATGCCATATTCTGCTCACCTGATGCAGTAAGTTAAAAAAAAAAAATCTCTCAAAAATGCGTTGCCTCACAAATGTCTATTGGCAACGCTGTTGTTAACAAAAGCACGTGTCACCTTGAAGTCTGTCATTTTTAGGAGAATGTCTCACAACGCTTCCAGCTCACAAAAAAAACCAAAGGACTGCCACTTTGGTGATATTATTGATAACATAGAGGCTCGTCGGGAATTGTCCCTCACACCAACCTGTGGCCTCCGGCAGGAGGGGGCCCCTCACCCATGACAGAGCATGTCTGAATGGAACTTTGAGCCACTAGAGGGCGCATCGAGCTGTGGCCTACCGCACAAGTCAATAAAACTCATGTCCAACGTTTACAAAACGGCACGCACGCACAGTTTTTATGAAGAGAAAGAGGGACTCGGGTGATGTGAGATATAAGGAGTCTCATCAGTTTGTGTGACGCCTGACGTCGTTTTTCTTGGTTTTGTTTCTGGGTTGTTGTTTTTGTTTTTTTTATCCCTAACTTGTTACTCATCCAGCCTGTACATTCTGCTCGTGACAAACGTTGAGCGATGGACTCGCCGGCACAGTTTGACCAACTGCTCTGGCTTTGAGCTGCAGCCCTCGTCTGCCTCGTGGCTCTGTGGCACGGCTCCCGTTGGAACTGATGATCGGTATCTCTCTGCCCTCCACTCCCTTTTCTGTTTACTCCACTCCGACCAGTAGTGTCTCCGACGCGTTTTATTGGTTTTCCCACCGGAAAGGAGGCGAGAGAAAGATGCGGCTGGATGATAAAAAGATGATAGAAAAATCTCTTCCTCTTTTCCTGCGAATGTTTCTCTCCACCTTTTAATATTCCTCCTCACCCTCGCCTTGTCTGCCTCCCTTTTTCTTTTTCACAGTAATGACTTGGCGCTAACTATCCCTTTGAAGGTCATGATATTTGCTACCTGGAGGTGTCTTTAGTGAGTGTACAAGCGTGTGTGTGTGTGTGTGTGTGTGTGTGTGTGTGTGTATCTATCTGTCTCATTATGAGTGTGTGTGTGTGGGAGTGAGAGGAATCATCCCTCAGGCTGTATGCGGATGAGTGTGTGTTTGTGTGTGTGTGGTGGATATCAAGCTGTTAGTACAAAATCTTTTTCACTAGTGATAATTTGTTCACTCTCTTCCCCTGTTGCTCTCCCTCAGTTTGCCTCTCGTGTGTCTCTCTTCTCTTTCGAACTGATTTCTTTCTGAAAGCGCTGGTAGAGAGGAAGAAGATATAGACAGAGAGAGGAAAAAATGAGATTCCTTGTCCTTGAGTGACCCAGTTCCATTTCTCTGCTGAAAATGAAAAAAAAAAGTCTACTTTGTAGTTTCTCTTCAACCACTGTCTCCATTACAAGATTTTTTTCTTATTGGTTTTTTGAACTTAATAAATTTTGCTCGCTTTTCTCTTCTTTTTTCTTTCTTTTTTTCTACCTCCCCCTGAATGATCCAAACAGCCAGTGTTTCTCTGCGCTTCAGACAAATCCAGGATATTGTCACACAGACTGTGGTTATTACTAACTGAGAAGCAAGAATGTGAATTACATTACAACGGTTTATATCTAATGCACATTGTACGTTTTTTTCTTTTCTTTCAAATATCTATATTTCACAACAGCTAACGTCTGCAGCTAATTTATCAGCACATTGGCAGACACAGTGTATACTCATTTTCCGTCAAGTATTAAATTGTGAAGTCTGAATTTGTGATATTTCAGAATTGATGTTATTGACTTAAGGCACATGAAAAGTGCAGTTTGAAAAGTGTCAACTTTAGACATGGCTTCCATGACAACCTGGCAACCTATTTATCTGCGTGTACTGCGTCAGGGCAGGAGCAATGGGTTTGTCGAGGATGATGTTTATCCAAAAAAAACTGCATATGGCAGAAACACAATAAGTATAAATAGAAATGTAGTCTCCAGATCTGGCTTTTTACTGTAGCTCCAGCTCACTGCCTGTGTGTGGAAGTGTCGGGGGCACAGTTTGATTGCAGGCCAGGTTTCAGACCTGTTGATGGATCGGAGTGTTTGGCGGGGGCTGTGGGCCATGTGCGAGTCTAATTAAGGCCTCAGATAAAGTGACAGCCAGATAGGACTCGGTTTTTTTAGTTTTTTTTCTCAGTGGACAGAGAGCTGTGCGAAGCACAATATGAAAATCTCCCGACAAACAGGATTTAAGGTGATACTCCCCCAGGAACCGTTTCTCTCCCCCTGTCTCTGATAACATGAGGGTTATCACACATGGTGTTACCTGGACCAAATGGAACAAAGATGGGACATCGATTACGCACGCACGCACGCGCGCGCGCGCACACACAGCTGATCTGTTTGGTTTCTCTTGACAGCGAGAGCATGGCCATCAACATCCTGTATGTGTGTGTGTGTGTGTGTGTGTGTGTGTGTGTGTGTGTGTGTGTGTGTGTGTGCGTGTGCGTGGCCAGTGCAGCGAAAGGACTTTGAAAAAGAGAGCCGGGTGATGGGAGGAAGGGCTTGAAGAAGGGAGTTAGAGTAAATCAGATATTGACGTGGAAGAAGTCCAGGGGGCCCTGTGCTGGTCGAACCACTTAGCATCGCTGGAGCCTCAGTGGTGACACGCAAACTGAATTCCCCCCAAAAATTAATTAACATTATTGAGATAGAGGTATTTAGAAGCGCATGGACATGATTAAAACATACACACATGTACTACAGCGCATATTTTCTAATCGTCACCCCCACACAATTTGCATACTTAATTAAATTATGTCTATACAGCCCAATATCACACTTTGTCTTATTCAAGGGCTCAGCCTTAATCCAATGATGTGGATGAGGAAAAACTGGTATAGTAAAAATCTTACCAGTGAAAACCACAAAATGCCATAAATCAAACGACTACAACATTCAACATTTTAAAGTAACACTCCTAACCCTATTGACAAAAAAAGAGAGGAAGTAAAAAAAGAAAAATCCTGGATCTGCCTGTTTTACCTTGGATCATATCCCCATCCTGCCACGAAATGTCATGGCAATTGGTTCAGTATTTTTTTTGTAATGATGCTGACAGACAAACAATATATATAACCTCCTTGACAGAGTTGACTATTCTTTTTTTTTTTTTTAAATCAACCGATGTACTGATAATAAAAACAGCCCCTACTCAAGTTACAAACATCCCCCATTGTGCCATCTTTGTCTTTTTAATCCTCGTGAAACACTTTGCTTCCCCCTGCTCAGGGGAACTGCTCTATGCAGGAAAAGAAGAAGAAAAAACAAGCCCGGGGCAAAACTTTCATATCAAGCCAAATTTAAATGACCGGCTTTTATGTGGGAGCATTGTAAACTACTTAGACATGCTTTATGCTTTTCAATGTGTGTCTGTGTACACAGGCAGACAGCGCATCCAGAGCCGTCTGTCACTATCTCTATATCCCTCACTGTGAATAATAATAATAATAATAATAATAATAATAATAATACAGCCTTTTCTTGAGCACTGCATAGACACACTTATCTACCTTACTATGCATTTACATGTTCACACGCGGTCACCCACTCAACAACCTTGGCTCCTCCATCATTGACGGCGCTCGACGACGGTGTCGGCGCACAGTCAACAGCACTCAGTGATATTCTGAAGGGTCGCTGACGGCTCTGCGCAGTCACATCAAGGCCTGCGTGACGAAATGCTACGGCGCTGTTGGTTTTCACAGTAATGATGGTTAAAGGTCACGGTATTTCATTAATTTCCAGCACTCTTTATCGCTGGCGGTGGTGCTCTTGGGTGCGAATTGCTTCCACTCCCCGAGTGAATTTTCTATAATTTTAAATCAATGTTTTCAAGGCAGCTAAATAGTAGTTCACTGTAAAATGTTATTCTATTGTTCACCTTGTTTCTCTGTGTGCGCGTGTGTGTGTGTGGTGTACATGTTTCCCATTGTCTTCCTGTACTCAGTTTTCACCTTGACCTCTGTGCCTACTCATTTCCCACCACATTGACCTCTGACACTTGACAAACGCTTGCACACATACACAATTTACCATCTGAGCGAGGCGGACACTGGTTCTTTATTTTCTTCCATTTTATTGTTCTGTTCCTCATCTCATTATTGAATAGAGTGTTATCCTTGACGCTTTGGCAATATTGTTCTCCTGGCATTCATGCCAATAAAGTGCATTGAATTGAATTGATTTAAATTGGCTCCGAAAATGTTTCGACAAAAGATGTGAACCGTCCAACCTTCTCTCGCTCGTCCTTTCTCTCTCTCTCTCTCTCTTTCATTTGTAGAGGACCGTGATGTTCTCTGGTAAATCTTAATAAACATTGTGTTTCCAAAATCTCTCTCTCTCTCTCTCTCTCTGCTGGGGCCATAAATTCTGTGTTTACTTCACTTGTCAATACGTGTATTGACAGCACATAGAGGAGCAGACAGGCAGGTCGCCAGGTGAGCAAGAAGGTGGGGAAAGGGCTAAATTGGGGCGTCAGGCAGAGTGAGTGATGAATGTAAAAGTTCATTCTAATAATTCATCCTGTCATGCAAGGACATCAATTTAAAAAACGAGCAAGGGGAGCTTCTCTCGGCGCTCCTGTGGAATTTAAAGCTTCAGAAATGGTAGTGATAGTAATAATATTTTTACCTTCTCTAATTCTCCATCTCTGCTGTTACCCCCCCTTCTCCCCTACTGTGTGTGTGTGTGTGTGTGTGTGTGTGTGTGTGTGTGTGTGTGTGTGTGTGTGTGTGTGTGTGTGTGTGTGTGTGTGTGTGTGTGTGTGTGTGTGTGTGTGTGTGTGTGTGTGTGTGTGTGTGTGTGTGTGTGTGTGTGTGTGTGTGTGAAATTAGATTATTATTAATGGAAAATGAACAGACTCAAACATGTTGCTCCAACAGCACAACTGCCACAGTTACGCATTTCAGCTGTGTACACTGTTAAATTAATGATTATAATACAATACAATACTCAAGTCAGTGCTCAAAATTAAGGTAAATGGGCAAGTTTTGTTTCCTAGAATTAAAAATTCTGACCAATGTTTGGTATCAAATTCTTCCATTATTGTATTATATTATTATATATATACATATGAAATTTGGAACCGGAAAATTCATCTTACAGGTGAAAAGGTTTCTACTTGCAAATAAGATTTAATTTAGTCCAGAATGTGACACGTTATCCCGCCTGGAGAGAAAAGACAAGAACTTTGTCTCCTGTTGGATGTCACAGTTCAGTGTTTTAGGTTTCAGCTCGACTCTGTATTCTGGCAGGGTCAATTCCAACACCTTACACAGACGCAAAGACTAGCGAGTTAGCTCCTACCTGAATGGGTCATGAAGGGTCTGTGCTGTGTGGGAATCAACCCACCGGACCATTCTCAGATAAACAATAAAAACGATTCTGAGACGGTTAATAAGATACTTAATACCAATGGATAAGAGCACAGGTATGAAGGATGCACATCATAGTAACTCTCTCTTAATCACTCTCTCTCTCTTTCCCTTTGGGCAGTGGGGTGAGTTAAGGTTTCAGTGTCCTGGTTTCCACACCGGATTATGTGCTAGTGTGTGTTTGCGCGTGTGTGTGTGTGCATGCTGCAGTAATGTGCGTTGATGTCAACCTTCAGGGCCTTCCCATAAAACACACTAGCTCTCTTTCCCTCTCTCAGACACACACACACACACACGCGCACACACACACACACACACACACACACACACACACACACACACACACACACACACACACACACACACACACACACACACACACACACACACACACACACACACACACACACACACACACACACACACACACACACTCACTCACTCACTCACTCACTCACTCACTCACTCACTCACTCACTCACTCACTCACTCACTCACTCACTCACTCACTCACTCACTCACTCACTCACTCACTCACTCACTCACTCACTCACTCACTCACTCACTCACTCACTCACTCACTCACTCACACACACACTGACATGATGCTTTACTGGTCTGTGTGATTTGGGCAACTGCTCTCCAGACACAAACTTGACATTTTTTAGGAAGAAAAATATAATTTTAGATAAGCTTTTTTTGAAGTTTTACACATGGTACATTCACGTGCTCCTCAGAAGGTCCTACTTCCCCCCGAGTTGTGAAGTTTGTTGTTTCGACTCCTGTGCGTTCATTCAAGTCGGGATATGGTGAAAAAACATAAACAAAATGTGTTGCATTTACGTGCGTGGAGCGTTTAAACATAACCTTGACACGTCGTTCCAATATTTGCAGAATAACAGGAGCAACAAAAACGGATCAGGTGTGACATCAACCAAATGCTCTCTTTGCTCCACCATGTTTCTGTGCATGTCAGCAAATCATCATCTGGTGTAATTTTGTGACGGATCTGTTGTCATTCTGACTTGATGTGGTGTTTATGTGAATTTTTCCAGTTGGGAACTAATTTTTCAGATTATTCCGACACCATGTGAATGCACTAACAGAACCTCAAAAAAAACATACAAATTATCAGTCTTGGTGAAAAAGCAACGTTTTTAATTTTTTATAATGATAATTAAGATTAATACGGCACGGACTGGATAACTTAAACCTCTTAGCTTGTGACCACTAAGAATAAAGCAACCTCTACTTCTGGCCCCTCATTACAGGTTTTTCATCCAGTCCTTAGTGATAGCCACCTGTTGACGGAGGTGTGGACACATACGGACATTTCAGTACAGAGTAATGCTCTTTTGTTTTCTGTTTCAAGTTAATTATGTGGACTTGAAAAACGACATAGAGACCCTGAAGCTTCCGCCTCTCGTTCCCTATTCAGCTCAGTTTATTTCATGCTCTATCACGGCACAGAGGAAGTCCAAGGTTGAACCGGAAACGAGAAAGAAAGAAGAAATACACACACACACACACACACACACACACACACACACACACACACACACAATATCTAACAGTATCTTATCAAAATGATAAGAGCTTTAGCTCAATAGAATCAGCTGCTTGATAAACACCAACCCAGGATTTCAGTAGCTCAGATACAGACACACACAGGAAAGACACATCGATACACATTAGCGCACACATGGATGTACAGACAAAGAACACACACTCGTACATACTGTACACTACTGTGCTGTCCAGGTCCATGGACTCCGAGGCTGTTTATCAAAATTAAATCAACGTGGAACGATTTCCTTTTTTCTCTGTTTGCTGATGTGCATCTCTTGCACTCTCTCTCCCTCCCCCACAGTTCACCAGTTATCATGCTTTTACCCAGAACACATAACTGAGAAGTCTAATGCGCCCGCGATCATTTATCAAAAATTAGATCAATGAAAATATGATCCTCCTAAAGAGCGGCCGACTCTTTGTTTGTGTATGAAGTTGTGCACATTTCCTGCACGTAAGCCGAGACGTTCGTTGAAAAAAAAGGAGCAACTACTGTATGAGCCGAACACAGGGAGGATGAAAAGACTACGGAAGCGAGAGGATAAAAAAGGGGGCCGGAAAAGAGTGATGGCAAAGTGTGGAAGAATGAAAGGGAGATTGAAAGGAGGGAAGTGGGCCACACAGTGTGTGAACCACTGTGTGTGTGTGTGTGTGTGTGTGTGTGTGTGTGTGTGTGTGTGTGTGTGTGTGTGTGTGTGTGTGTGTGTGTGTGTGTGTGTGTGTGTGTGTGTGTGTGTGTGTGTGTGTGTGTGTGTGTGTGTGTGTGTGTGTGTGTGTGTGTGTGTGTGTGTGTGTGTGTGTGTGAGAGAGAGAGAGAGAGTGTGTGAGAGAGAGTGTGTGTATCATGATGATGTCATCTTTTTCCTGTTTTTTTCTGCTGCTTTTCTTTAGACGCATGTTGTGAGAGATGACACCTCTCACACAAGGCTGTGCGTGCGTGTGTGTGTGCGTGTGTGTGTGTGTGTTGTAGTATCTTTTTAACAAAGGAACTGGGTTGCTGTGTCCCCTGCGACCTTATCCACTCCAATCCGCTGTGCAGAGAGACTATCGTAGGTTCTTTTGTTCATATTTATGGAGCGGTTGCAGCTGTATATTTACAATATCCTCAATGCACGAAATGTTATCGTGCCACCAACTCATAACACATTCATCAAGTTTCCGTTCCAGGTTTATTTTTCATCCCAGTGGGCAATTTGTTTTGAAGCAGCTCTTGAAAGCAACTTGTATATAAGACCGTGAAACACTTGAGAGACGCTGCAGCAGCAGCAGCAGCAGCAGACAGCTGATCCAGAGATTCAGGCGAGACGAATTACAATCATCACCATGATCACAGTCTAGTCCGTCATCAACACCAATCATTGACGAGCGATTATCACCTTCCTCCCGCTCCTACGATCACACACAGGCCTAAAGCCCGAGCGATGAGGTGGTTGGTAGACCCCCGACGTTCTTGGGATGTTTTAAGAAGAAATCTCAGTCACTATCCGACCCGCCAGTTCTGGGCCTTTCCTCAAACACTATAACATCACCACTGTATATATACTGTATTTCTGTCAGAGCAGGCTATGCTCTTGTGAATATTATTGCAGTAGAAAACTACAAATCCAGCATCTTAACGCAGCATCGAAGCCCCCTCTGCGGCTCGCTGCATGGCTAATATCTGAAGACAAATGTTATTCAGTGAGTCCTCCTCATTGCCCGGCCCTTGTTTTTTTTTTTGTTCTTTTAATAGTCTCACGTCATCACCGAGGTTTCCCCCTCCCCCCCCCTGTACTGAAATTTGATTTTCAGTAGGTTCTATCACCGCAGCCTCTGAAGAGGTTGAGACACTGCTGAATGTGCTGCACTGATACAATTGTACAGGGAGCGTGAGGGCTGCTGGAGCAGAGTGTTGGAGGAGCGCTGCAGGCGGTGTCTGGGGGGAGAAGCCCCGAGCAGCCACCCTGGGCTGCAGGTTGTGCCCAGGGTGGCTGCTGGGCCGTATAGGCGCTATGCTCGGACGCAGACCGGCCATTTTCAGTCTACGCAACAGTTTTATCCTGCCAAGTCTCTTTCAAGCTTTTCTATTATGTTTCCATTTGCTATCGCGGTCTCACGAATCCATACGACATTTTGATGAAGCGCCAATACGCTGCTACAAAACCCGCTTGTTGATGTGACATTCACTTTGCTCATGGAGCGATCAATAGGTGGACATCGAAACACAGCATTTTTTTTTGTGTGTGTGTGTGTGTGATTTGCTCACTATGCTGGGATTTAACTTTGAAGTCAGTATTTCCTGTTTTGCAAGCAATTTTGAAAGCACACCACAGCTTTTCAGGTTTTGCTACATTACGTTATCATTAAAAAAAGAGACAAAATAAAAATTCTCAGGCAAAGAATGACAGCGATTGGACCATTACACAGTCGCAAAGAGAGTAAAAGATATGAAAACCTGAATGTTAAGAACAAAGTGGTTATGTCTGTTAGATGATCAGATAAATGGGTAAATACTTTATTGATCCTGAGGGGAAATTTAAAGTTAATGATGTTGATTCCTGAAGGGAGTAGTTTGGTTTCACACGTCACAGAGTTCCCAGAGACAAGGCACCATTTAACAAGCTTTGTGTCATTCGGTCTTTACATTAGTTATTCTTATTCTAAGTGTTGTTGTTGTTTTTTGTTTCTTCTTTTTGGATGAGAATAAACTGCTGGAATAAATTTAGAGTCGGTTCATATTAAATTCGTTCAACTCAATCACAATTATTCTATTAGGAGACGCAATTTAAATGCACACGGTAGTCTGAGAAACCACACAGATGGAGCCATATGCGTAGCACACACAGACCCCTACACACACACACACACACACACACACACACACACACGCAGAAATAGTTGATGGTTGGTAGCACCTACACTTTGTTAGATTGGTCCCAGATGCTAACCTAACCCTGTGTGTTTGTGTGTGTGTGTGTGTGTGTGTGTGTGTGTGTGTGTGTGTGTGTGTGTGTGTGTGTGTGTGTGTGTGTGTGTGTGTGTGTGTGTGTGTGTGTGTGTGTGTGTGTGTGTGTGTGTGTGTGTGTGTGTTTGTGTGTGTGTGTGTGTGTGTCTGTGTGTGTGTGTGTGTGTGTTTGTGTGTGTGTGTGTGTGTGTGTTTGTGTCTGTGTGTGTGTGTGTGTGTGTTTGTGTGTGTGCGCACGCACGCAAGCACAAAGTACGTGCATGAATATGTGTGTGTCGTGAATCTTTATCTGACACTATCCCTGTATTCTTTTGCACTGGTCTATTTCTGTGTCTTTGTGTGTGTGTGTGTGTGTGTGTGTGTGTGTGTGTGTGTATTAGGGCGAGAGCAAGAGACTGATACAGTGTATAGGATATTGGACTTGGCAGTATGGAATTTAGTTAATTCCTCCAGCTAGTCTTCTAGCTTGATTAAATAATTGCTGATGTAATGCAAGTCAGTGTATGTATCAGTGTGTATGTGTGTTTGTGTGTTTGTGCGTCTCTTTTTGTGTGTGCGCGTCTGTGTGTTAAAAGCAAGGCTGACTTACTCTTTAAGTGAATTAAATGTAATCTCATTTTGAAAGACTTTGTTTAGAGAGCCCTCTTTTTTAATTTATTTCAGACCGCAGGGCGCCTCTATCCATTTCTTTCTTCTCTTTCCTCACCATTTCTTTCTCCACTTCCCTCTCCACGTCTAATTTGACAAGTAACTGTAAGGATTTCAGCACCTCTACATTTTTGGGGTTTTGGTTTTCTTTCTTCATAGTCGATGCCAAAAAATGAAAAATTGTACCATTAGAAAACATTTGACCCTGTGTGTGATTCAAAGCTAACAGTGGTTCTCCCACTCATCTTAAAACAAATTAATAAGAAATGCTGTCTTCCTAGGGAAGTCTGTGACAGCAATATATCTTTATGAGCGCAGAGATGAGCACAATCTTGAATAAAAGGTTTTTAATGAACTTACAGGATTTAGAAATACCGCCGCCCATGTGTGCATCGTCAGATTATTTCAACTACGGCTACACCACCACTTCACAGATGTACATTGGTTGCAGATGGCAACTGGAACATCAGGGGCAAAGAGAGTACATTTGAGGGATTGCCACAGATCCAAACCAGTGGATCCTTATCTACTCAGCCCAGCTCTTCCATAAAGATCTAAAAATGCAGTGCAGTGTAAACAGTTTGTAGAACATCTGAAAATGTATGGCTCCACGAGAACGTCTGAATGGACTCAAAAGCCACAGCTGAGGGCTTGAGCCACTGTGTGATTACAGCAAATGCTTTTGATGTCGAAACAAAAAAAATCTGATTCTCCTGAGTTCGTTTTACAAGCGGAGTCACGAAAAAGTCACGGGGAACGGCCCTTAACTCCTGTTTGAATTTAAAGGATAGCAATCATCTTAACCCATTTTAATGGGAAGCTGGCTTGGCAGATATGAACCCATAAAAGTCTTAAAAACAAAAATAAAATTGGGGGAATTAGAGTTGATCACAAACGCTAAAGGCAGGGAAAACATGTAACATAAACAGTAGCCTATTTTTAAAAGTGCAGAAACTCTTTTATGCATCACATTTACTGCCATGAGTGTAAAAGTTGTCTTCAAGCTGTTGTGCACAAGAGCAGCGAGACTGGCAAACCCAGTGTGATGGTTATGAAACCAGTAAAAACAAAAATGATGTGCAGCCTGCCACTGAGTAAATTGGCCTTTTTAATTGGCATTAAGAGACTGATTAAAAACTGCTAATATCGTCAATTAGATAATTCTGATGTATTTTTTTATGCCCATCTTTACTTCAGGAGATCAAATGATCTGCCTTTTATCGACACACTATCTATCAAGCACTATAACAAATTAATAATTCGACATGACTTTGTTTTATTGAGCAGAAAATACACTTCTCGCTTAACTTAAACTTTACTTTGTGTCTAAACTTCAACTTTTAAATTTATATGTTGGCTTGGATGTGGCTTGATTAGGAGGAAGTTAGTAGAGTTTAATTTTCCTGACTAATGCATGCGCGTGTGTGCGTGTGTGTGTGTGTGTGTGTGTGTGTGTGTGTGTGTGTGTGTGTGTGTGTGTGTGTGTGTGTGTGTGTGTGTGTGTGTGTGTGTGTGTGTGTGTGTGTACGCGCCGCATGTGTGCGTGTCAGAGGGCGTTGTCGGTGGTGCTAATTGAACGGTATCACAGGCCGCAGATAAATAGATGTCATTAAGGCCCTGAGCTCTAATTACCAGCAGCCCTCCTCTGCAGGCTGAGGTGAGTGGGAGAGGCCAGGTATTAGCAATAAATCAGAATAAGAAACACACACGCGCACATGCTCACAGTGCAGACACACACCGACGCACGGGCGAACAAACACAGGTGCAAAGCTGCCAATGGATGTACTTCAACCTATGTTAAAGTATGTAATTATGGAAGTGTGTATATGTAGGTGTGTGTGTGAGTGTGTGTGTGTGTGTGTGTGTGTTCGCGTCTGCGCATGTATGTAAGCATGTGCCAAACCAACCAGCTGATGATTGAAAAGGAAGTTTGGGATCATGAGTCAAATTGTGTGTCTGCATATGTGTGTGTTTTGGAAGGTGGCGGTGGCTATTTCTGTACTTTCCTGTGTAATTGACACTTGAACCTCTCTCTCTCACACACACACTAACACTCACACACTCTCACACACACACACACACGCACACACACACACACACACACTGTGCTATCCTTGTAGTTTCTGAGTGGCCAAGACACCCACCTACGCACACACTTCTTGGATTGTGGCCTCTCGTCCAAATCTAGCTTGCGTTCATTAGCCAGTGGAAGCAAATATTTTCAGGTCTCTGTGTGTGTGTGTGTGTGTGTGCGTGTGCGTGTGCAAGTGTGTGTTGCAATGAGGGGCAGCTGTGGGGCCATATGTGAGCGATTTGGGTGCTCGGAGGGAAACTGAATTCTGATGACAGACGCACTGTTTGGCTTGCAACACTAGACACACACACACACACACACACACACATGCATGCATGCATGCATGCGCACACACACAGACAGACACAGGAAGCATACATCAATCAATCACCTGGCTCTGTCTCTCTACATGTGGTGACCGTATGGTGCATGTGCAACACACACACACAGACCGTGTGAGGATTTCGGTCATGTACCATATAATACTCTGATGTTAGCTCAGGTGTTTATTACATAAAACATTTTTGGATGTTTTATCAATCACACATTGCGAGAGTGAGAGAGCAGAGGAGTAGTTTTCCATACAGCCAAACACATCCATCTCAAACTTTGATTTTCTGTCCTGATCCAGACAGTGTGAAGAACGTCATCGTAAACATCTTTTCATGAGCTAAAATTACAGCAAGAAACAAAGAAGCAGTTGTACCACCTTTCATTTGAAATGGTGTTTGCTGTTAATTTGTCATCCGTCATGTCTAATCTTTCTCCATGGTTGAGTATGGATGTTTAATCACTTCTTAGAGGGACTGACAACCCTATATTTGTGCACCCTGGATCAGATTATGGATTATTTCCATTGTTCTAACATTTAAAAGTGGAATTCTCCAACACTTCTATGTAGGATTAGCAGTTTGAATATATTTTCAGTTATGGTACTTATTCATTCTCACCAGGGCTGCACAGTACTGACAAATGATATTCTTAAAATCCATCTACACTGCATTACTGTCATATATGTGTGTGCGCTCCCACAGAAATGTAAAGTGGTTAATTGTGCTGTGATCGTCGCAGTGCATTAGATTGCAAAAGCAAACTTGAAGGGTGGCGTTCCCACCGGTCTCCTCTGCTTTTAGCCGGTGTCGCGAAACAGATGCTCCCGCAAGTGGATGTTGCTGGTAGCTGCTCCCTCTGTAGCTCCGAGACCACAGAAAGCCCGACTGAAGCGCGGCGCTCTTTTGTGAAAAGTTAAAACCTGGGTACTCTGAGCCCCTCGAAAAAAAAAACCTCTCAGCACTGTCACTCAGCATAAAACAAGAAGAAGGTAGCGCTGAAAGGAGATGGTCCCGGTGGACGCTAAGTCCATGATGGCAAGGGGAGGAACATATTGTGATGACAGAGAGAGGAAAAATAACAGAGGGAAAGATGGCAGACACGCAAGGTTTTTTGTGGGCTTTAGTGAGCCCTACCCATAGGCACGTACAGTGTTCAGATCGGCTGCTGCTGCAGCTGCTGTGAGAACAAGCCAGGAGACAAAAAGAGACACAACACACAGGTCAGACAAGAATTCAAAATGAAATGCTGGTATCTTTTGACCACACAGATATAGTAAATAAAATATGATAACACAAGCGATTCAACGGGACTGGAAAGACTGAGAGAGGAGGAGAAAATCAAATTTTACAAAGGAGAACAACAATGCCGAGATTAAAACTTAAACAAGAGCGGGAGAGAGAAATGGAAATGGTTTGATAGTCGGGCAGATGGAGAGAGAGAGGAGGAGACAGACCCGTGGAGGAGAAAGATGCGGCACGCTGTCCTCTCAGGGTCATGAAGGTGGCGAATGGGGCCAGAGACTTAATGGGATGGAGAAACGTTGTGATTGGCTCATTACTGTGATGGAGCGTGGTGCCGCGACAATTGGCCTTTTCACCTCCCTGCCATTCCTTGCACACACTACTTGTCTATGTGCCGCTGCTCGGTGAACCGTAGACGCGTGTGTGTGTGTGTGTGTGTGTGTGTGTGTGTGTGTGTGTGTGTGTGTGTGTGTGTGTGTGTGTGTGTGCGTGTGCGCGTCTGCGCGTGTGCGTGCATTAAAAGCCAAAGACTTGACTGCAAATTACCTGCTCCAGTTTGGATGACCACTAATGCACTTTCTGCCACGAGGTGAAAGAGTAGCTCATCTCTCTCCGCGTCCGTTGAGGAGCACTTGACGAAAATTACTGCAAGATCTCACATTTTTTCTAAGAAGAGCCCAAGTATCTCTCCGGGATACTCACGCATTTAAAACACACACACCAGTTGTTCAGCTCAAATCCTGTTATTTTTATATTTGCTGTAGTGGGTTTCTTTGATTTAATGAACCGTGTTTTATGCATAGAAAATCAGTGTCTAGAGTTGAACAATATTCTCACTAGGATTTACAGTTTGCTGTAATAAACGAGAGCACATCGTCTCTCTGCCACCGAGCCAATCTGTTCTCTGTCTCTGTCCCACTCTTGTAACCTCACTGTTCTCCAGTGACAAAACATTATCAAAACTGAAGTCTTTTCCCTTCCCTTTTCTCTCTATGACTTTGACTCTTACTTATCTTCCAAGTTTGTGAATCCATCTATATTGGGTTTTTTTTACTTTCACTCTAATGTTGTCTGTTGTTCTTCATCCACAGCGGCGCAGAGGAAGTGGGGTCTTTTGTGCGAACTGCTCGACCACCAAGACGTCGTTGTGGAGGAAGAACGCAAACGGGGGCTATGTCTGCAACGCGTGTGGTTTATACCAAAAACTGCATTCGGTAAGTCATAAACAGGCATGAAATAGATGTTGTACACCAGCCACACATCACACCGCTGATTACTCCAAGCAAACTGTCGGACTGAGATAAATAGACGATGTACCCTGCGCAGTAGTTGCATCAAAGTTATTCCAGGTTTCTATGAAACAAATTACGAGAGAGAAGAGCGTTACACTTCAAAAACCACTTCAAATGCAGCGGGACGGATATCTTCAAGTAAGCTTACTCAAAGGAGTATCACCATACAAAAGGTAATTCAGTTCTGAAGATTATATTGGATCAGGAATACTGCACGTCTGACTATTTTATAGACTCTGTGCTGGGTTCGGGTACATCCACACCTCCACTAATTATCATTCCTCCTGGCTGGCTGATTAGCATACAATGCAAATGATCTGGTGCGAAGTGCAGTTCAATATTTTTTTTTTAATTCATTCTGTGAATCCCGCTGTGAAAAAGTAATATTATGTAAGAAAAAATATATATATTTTGGTTTGGTGGGTTCCGGGAGATACGGACCTTTTCAGCACCGTCACAGTGAGCCATTTCCATAGAGTGAGAAAAATGATGGAATGAATCTACTTGACCATTTAAGTCCGGGGAAAGTCAATGGAAATCCCAGATTTAATTAGATGGCATGAATTACAGATGAGATAAAGAGCCAGCCAGGAATTCAGTTTACTTCAGAATATTGAACTTTCCTACCGCAGATGGTTTTTAAGGGGTTTGAACTAATTTACACTTCAAATATACCTATTTAATGCAAGTTAGGTGTGAAAGAAGCTTTCATCGCCTGAACATATCTATATATGTATCTCTCTCTCTATCTCTCCCTCTCTATATATGATTCATGTTCATATATAGGCTTTTAAGGATCAGCTTTTAAAATTCCAAAGTGAACAAAAATGTTTCTGTGTAATAAACCAGTGTTAATAAATGCAGAAGTGGGGTGACCGTATCGCAGCCCCGGCCACTGCGCTGCAATTACTGAATGGGGCTTTAAAGACCTTTTAGAGGATGACAAACCATCGCAGTTTACTCCTTCCTGCCCCTGCAGATGTCCTTGGTTCAACCCGTTCCTCTCGTCTGCCGCTCCAATCACGCTCCAGCTCGCTCCACTCTTGGCAATCATCACGACAACCATATTTTATATCCCGTAATAAAAGTTTTATATGCTCTACACACATTATTAGAGAGGATAGCAGCTAGTAAAACACTTGAGAGGGAGAGAGGGAGAGCTGTGAATAAAGAGGGAGAAAAGGGTAAGACGTGAAAGGGAGGGAGAAAGGCAAACACAGAGAGAGAGAGAGAGAACAGAGGAAGACAAAGAGAGAGGCAGAGATTAAAGTAGAGAGTGCGGACAGAGGTTGAGTATTTGTACAGAGAGTAAGAGACGGAGGGAGATGGAAATTATGAGAGGGGACATTCACGAAGAGAAGGAAAGAGAGCGAGAGAGTTATGTGTATCGCCAGTGATGTGGCCCAGGTATTTTATCAAACCCACCCCACAACCATAATGTTGTGCAACATTATAGCTGTGTGTGTGTGTGTGTGTGTGTGTGTGTGTGTTACATACACAGTATTGTACACACGAAAATCCTTTAAATGACGAGCATCTTGCTATTTACAATATGTACATATCCAGTTACTTTGGCTATCCGTTGCAGAACATCTTGTAGAAATTAAGTGAACAAATAAATTCTGAAAAACTGACTTGAAAAAGCAAGTTGGATTCTATTAATTGTAACAGTAAAAGCAACAGCTATTCTTAATAGTATGTTGCAGCATTAAAGACGTTTGGTAACTTAAGTACGTCACTCGCCTTCACTTCCTGATTCGTTCTTACCGGTCACGACTCCACTACCAGCGATGATGCAAATGGTTGCTAGCACTTAACTCTCAGCGACAGTTCCACCTGGTCGTCGGTCCAAGAAAAGAAATCCCTGATCTTACTTTTCCACATTTGCTGTATCCCGTTCATTGTATTTTCTGTAACCCGACAACCGACTGCAAATAGACAATCTGGTTCCTGTTCACACCAGCACGCACACGACCAGTGCACGTGAATGTACGCTTGTCTGGCCGGCAATTGTTTTCGTTTTTAAATGCTGTTTCACAACAGAATCATATTAGTATGGATGTAGTGTTGGAATGAGTACGTATTTAGGAATCAGAGCGTTTCTGTTTCTTTGCTCTTCTTTTCCTTCCCGTACTGTGATAACTCCTGTCGCTCCCTTCGTCCTGTTTCCATATCTCTGCGTCTCATGTCCCCTCCCTCTGCTTTTTCCTCCTGTGCTCATCATATATTACTCTCACCCTTCCCTCGTTTATCGCACCTCTGTCTCTCCTGTCTCCCCTTGGTTCTTGTTTTTTTTATATTTTATTATTATTCTCCTCACTCCTCTGTAGGTGGAAACACAAACACCAAAGGACCACAAATAAGACACATTTCTGTGATTTGACCGACATAATTGTTTTCCAATACAGGCTGGTCGTCTCATCCGTCTGTTGTCTGTTTACAATAATGATCCAGGATGCTGAAGGAAGGCACTGCTCTTAAATGTCTGCGCTGAGCCTCCTGAGGATTCTTTTTGTACATTTAGTTCGGATTCATGAGCATGTGAGAGTTAAAGGTTGTTGATTCATTGTCAAAACTGAGGTAGTGATCATTTCTTCATGTTACAAGTTCTGCAGAACATCCCTGGATATCCTCTCCTTAAATAGATACAGACCCTAACCCTGTTCTACAAAGACTGATTAACATTTTTCTTTAGACCGTTCACATACATTGACACACAACCGTGCTCTGTTATACGTTCCTTGAGAGACACACGTTCTCTATCAGACATGGTGCTACTGACACACAAAACCATAAACATATACAGAGAGATAAATCACTCTTGTGCATAGTCATAGCATACATTTAAAAGCATGAGAGCTTTATTGCTTTTATTTGAATTGAAGCCTCCCCCACCTTTCTTTTTTCTTTTAATCCAAACACCTCTTTCACGATCTCTCACCATCTCCTTTTGCTTGGTCCGTCTTTGTGTGTCTTTTTGTGATTGGTCTTCATCTGCCGCATTTCAAAACACCTACATCACTCTCACTCACACACACACACACACACACACACACACACACACACACACACACACACACACACACACACACACACACGGGCACATACTGATGATTCAAACCTAAATAATAAATAATGAAAGGATAGCAATTCATCATTTTATCAAGTATAGACTCTTTCAAAGACACTTTAAAATGCGCTGTTTATTTTACTCCCAGGACGGAAAGTCATGCTCACATTTTTCTTAAAAATGTTTTTGAATTTTTTTTGGCGCATATTCAGAAAAAACATCCAAAAAGTTTCATCTTTCATAAATCCTTAGTATTTATTAATCCAAGTGGGAAATTGATTGATGAAGTCAGGAGATCTTCAGAAGTTGTGCGATGTGGATGTTACTGATTTGTAATTTTGCTTGACTTCTGCCTCTTTATATCAAACACTATGCTTTTTAATGGTCCTCAAAACCTATTCATTTTTGTTATTTATTGTCAAGTTTGCGCTAAAAAAAAGTTTCCCCACACCTTGAGTTAGAGGGATTTTGTACTAGTAGAAGTTTTGTTTCAGGGCAAACTCAGTTTACATCAGATGTAAGTGCGCCCCCTTGTGGTTTGGGCAAAAACCTTGCACAGTCCTCTGGAGTCCTGCATATGTTATTGTCTTTTTTTAGCGCGTCACACTTAGATATACTATAGCCTAATCCATAAGAACTGAAACGTTTAATCCTTTGATCTGCAATGAGAAGTTTTAGATTGTTCAGCCCTTCTGTGTATGAGTTGTTAGAAACAGTAGCTATAAGTTGTGAATCTTCTTACACTAATATCAGATAGTTGATTTCATTACAGTCACAGAATGCTGAGCTATATATGACTGACATTCTTAGTCAGGTGACAACCTTAAATAATTTATGGGAAAACATGGTAGTGGTTCAAACAAGAAAACGATCACCAATGATTAACAACCATTTTTCGTTTTTTCCATATACTTCTTTTTTTCTTCTAGACACCCAGACCTCTAAACATCATAAAGCAGAACAACGGTGAACAGATTATCCGACGACGAACCCGAAAGCGCCTCAACCCCGATTCGCTGTCGTCTGAAAACCCCACCCCCAAGCAGCAACGAATCAGCGAGGAGCGCATGAACGGGGAGGAGTCGGACCGGAGCTGCGCGTCGATGAAAAACCAGCAGCCTTCCCCGCGCTCGCGCTCGCCGCGGTCCACCCAGGCCTTCTTGGCCAATCAAACGTTGGAGATCCACAGACGCATGCCTCCTCTTCTCATCCCCTCACACACCCCCTCCTCCCTGGTCATGGAGGGCAATGGGGGCATCGCAGAGGGAGTTATAGCATCAAAGGTAGAGGGAGGCAAAGGGGGAGGGGGATCAGAAAGAGGCAGTCCTATCGAAAAATACATGCGTCCATCCAAACCATCTAGTTATTCGCCTCCTGGTTCACCCATTGAAAAGTATCAGTATCCCCTTTTTTCTTTACCCCTACCGTTAACCCTCTCCCCTGATCTGACCCCTGACTCTGATTGGCTCAGATTCTGGACCAAGTACAAGATGGCAGCCACCTCTGGGGTTCCTGGTAACATCAGTAATCTAAGCAGCCCCGGTAGCCTCGGAAATAACTCGCATTATCTTGGTGCAATGGTGACTCCAGTGCAGCATCATCAGCAAAGCTACACGGTGCCTTACTGTGCCTCTCCCTACTCTCCTCTTCCACCTCCCCCGGCTCCTCCTCACTATCCCCCTCCTCCTCTTCATCCACAAACCTCCTCCTCGTCCTCGTCCTCGTCATTAGAGAACGATCTTCCTTTGGATCTTGCAATAAGACAACGAGATACAAGTGCCGCAAGTGCCCACGTGTCAACAAATGGCGCGGAGAGGAGAAAGCAGGAGTCGCCTCTCGCTGAGAGGTCGAGGGAAAACTGGAAAGGAGAGAAAAAGGAGGAGGAGAGGACTGATGAGGGAGGAAACCAGAGGGAGGAGGTGGGGAAGGAAGAGCTGGAGCATTTGACAAAAAACGTTTCAAAGAGCCGTGCAATGGTGGAGGTGGCCACACAGGATGACCTGACCAATCGCTGCATCCACTGTGGGATCTACTTTCTAGATGAGGTCATGTACGCCCTGCACATGAGTTGCCACGGTGACCAGGGACCATACCAATGCAGTTTTTGCCTCCACGTGTGTGCGGATCGCTACGATTTCACCACACACATACAGCGGGGCTTACACAGGTACACGGATAAGACGTCGCAACAGAAGGGCAACTCGCAGGACGGCAAAAGTCTGAGCGTCACAGTGATGTCGGAGTCAGGAAGCACGACTCCGGAGGGAAACAAAGATGGTGGAGATCATGACGAGGTCGCGTGTGAAAGTGATGACGCCACAGGAGAATGTCACGATGATAGAGCAGAAGAAATGGCGGGCGACGACGCCCGCGATATTGAAACGGGAGCTGACGCGGAGTTAAGCATAGAAAGTCTCGACCCAACAAACCAGGAATCAGGAGGCGAAGCGGTGCCAGACGACAGTAGCGTTGACAACACCAAAACCATTGAGGTCACGACTGTTGCCGAGTCTAAAGACTTTGAAGAGAACACGGAGAGTAATTAATCTGAACCCTTTGACTCCTACAGACCTTTTATGGACACGTTTCATTGAATGAATAAGCTGTATGCCATCATGTTCCTGGAGGCCGGCTCACGTCGAAGTGGGCCTCTCCTGGGCACTAAACGGAACACATCCTTATGCTGGAAGCACTCGGCGGTCGAATGGTCAAAAGTCAGTGTAGGATCCCGCCGAAAAACTGCAGCGCGGACAATTTGGAGGAACAGTCTGAATCCTTTTTTTCGAGTGACGATCACTCGACGGCTGCGTAGCGAGCACTCTACAATGGAGTCTGGGTCATGCAGCGGAAAAATCACCTTTAGTTAACGGCCACTTACTTGTGCGCTATCCAAATACAAGGAGTGGAAGCTCGACTGAAAGCCAGACTGGTCTCGTTTATCTCATTGATGGGATGGTGGAGCACAGCACTTGCACAGCCAAACCGTACAGCAGAGCAAAAAAAAAATTAAATAATGCTAGAAGCAAAACACTTGCGCTGAACTGAGCTGACCTGTTATGCACCACGCTAAACTGAACCCCGAGCCGGCCCAAACTGGTCCGACTGATTTCCCTGGGTACAACCAGATCGGATCTGGTCAGAACTACTTTGTCCTCAGCCCAGAGCATGTTTTTATAACTCTTTTCTCTCTCTCTCTCTCTCTCTCTCTCTCTCTCTCTGTCTGTGCAAGTGGATTCAAAACCAAAACTTAATTTTGAAGCGCGAGCGTTCAGGATTGAACCGGTTTGTTCTGGACTGGACGTTCAGGGGGTTTTAGATTGGTACTAAAGGAACAGGTGGAGTCTTTCACCAGTGCCCTGTTGTCACTGAAACTGACAAGTGTTCTCGGATCAATGCAAGTTCACCACCGCCGCCAAGTGGCGCCGAAATGGTGGACTGGTTGGATTTTAATTTGACCATGACTCTTTGAACTGCTTGAAAACCAGTTTTCTACTGGTTAGAACCGGTTATGATACCGGAACCGAAGTGTTCTCTTCATCCGTTTGGATCGAACCGAGTGACAATGTTTTCTACCTTCCTCTGTGCCATGATACTAGCTACGTGCCTGGCTGCCTGCCTAATAGAACAACCATCTATTAACCTGCTTAACATTTATATTAATAATAATAAAGGTAATAATAATGATGATGTTATAGTTCAAAACATGCAATTTGCTACACTTTCCTATATAATATGTTATTTTGTAAAGGAAAATAATGCTTCTTTTTTTTTCCTCCAGGAATTGGTACTATAAAAATTAGTCTATTTGCATTTTTTGTTTTCTCGTTTTTGAGCTCCTTGTTTGTTCGTGTTCCTACGGAGACTTGTTACGTTGACAACAGCCGTCTCACAGAAACGGTACCGGAACAGAGGGCGGGTTGTGTGTATGTCTGCATTTTGTGTTATTGCGTCTTATGCGTGTGAGGATCTAAGGAATGCCTCCGTCCCCAAACAATGATGTTAAACATAATGAAGGCTTGTGCTTGGTTTTTCAGTCCTCAGGGGTCACACGTGTTGCACACCAACCCACCTGTTTCATAGCATGGAACACGTCATGTTTTACATGGTGTAATGGTTTTAGCATGTTCTCTTAATGTTCTTATATATTTTTCTTATCATGTTCTTTATGTGCCAATAGATCAACGCGGTCTTAGTATGTAACATTTTTTTTCCCTGTACGTCCTTTTACGTGTTTTTTTATGTTACATGTTTTCATTGAGAGACTTAGGAACTTAGGGAGAAATAACCTTAAACGTTATCAAAAAGATCAATTATTTGGGTTACCTGTATAAATCTTCGCTCCGCGTGGAGTCTACAGAGCCTCTTGCCTACAGTGTTTTATTCAGCCGATATATTGCTGAGAGTCGGGTAGTTTACCTCTATGTAGCATGTTAGCGTCTTATTAAATCTGCAAAAATGAGTTGCCTTTTCTAGGGATGGGAACTGTTACTTGTTAGACCTAAATAATACTGAAGAAAAACCAGATTGTAAAGATATATTTTTTAAATTCAGTGAAGTGAAATGACCGTGTTGCTTTCAGCTCCAACTAACCCCATCCCGCTCATTTACCATTCGTGTCCCACCATTGAGACTCACCTGCTCTTATTCACAGTGTCCACAACTGAGTCTCTATTCAAAAACCAAAATTTGCAATTCACATATTTTAGTTTTTTTGTCACTGAGAGAGTTGTGAACGGCCCCCTGACCTTTAAAATGGAGCAACGCGGTGGCCATCTTGTTTATTTTTCTAAACAAAATAAGAAAGAATCACTTCTCCTGCCTTGCTGCCTTACAGTAGTTGCTAGAAAACAAAAGACAAAAATCACCAATGGACTCATTTGGAAAGTCAGGAAGGAACAAGCTAAAGAAGGAGGAAAAAAAGATATTTTTCTACGCTATTCCAAAAGACATGAATGAAAAATATTCCGACTAGTGCCTGGTAAATCAGTTCAGTTTTTTTCTAATTTGGGTTTGTCTGTGTTTGTCAAAACGTTGTGTGTGTGTGTGTGTGTGTGTGTGTGTGTGTGTGTGTGTGTGTGTACGATGAGCCATGTCAGACAGATAGAAGTTGTTGAAACAAACTCCTACCTTGATTCCCACACAGTTATTTCAGTCCAGCCGTCTGATTGGTCAGATACCTCTCAGCCCACGAGTAAGACCCACATGTGCTAAAAAAAGAAAAATCGGGATGCCATGCTAACTGTTGCTCATTAGGTAACTCTCATCATTTTGCATGTTTGTGCTCTTACTTCATAGAAAGATGGAGAAATATGCCTCGGTTATCTCTACTGTGTATTTGATTCATTTGGATATGGAAGCTGAATTATAATTCATTTTTGTCCTCCAAAACTTCGCTGATCACCTTTTATTATTTTCGGCTCCACTTGAAGACATCTTCACTTCATTAGTTTCAGTTTTTTAAGCACTTTTATCCTGAAAGTCTGGCCTCAATTTGGAGCAAGAGGTCCCATCATATACGGACTGACGAGGCGGATCTGGGGAGGAAAAAAACTATTTAGAAAGATCATTTCTATCAGTTTTTACTCGAACAATGAAAAGCAAAGTCTTGGGATTTTTTTTTGTGCAAAGTTTTTAGAATGTACTTGTTTTGGGCGTCTCTCAAGGGGCTGCTAGCATAACACAAACTGTTTACATTTGCAAATGTAGAAAAAAAAAAAAGGAACAAAGCATTGATTTCCTATAAGACAACAGGGAAGAATGGAGGGATACCTGCTGAGGTGGATGGATGGATGGATGGATGGATGGATGGATGGGTGGATGGGTGCCTTTGAAGAATAGATAGAGAGAAGGTGGATGAAAAAAGGATGGGATCAAATTAAAACTCCAGTTGCTCATTAAGAAATGGAGGTTTAGTCGATGTGTCCGTTCATCCCCGCTCTTCTGTTTTGTTTCGCATTACTTCCTTTAACATCCCTTTTTTTGTCTTTCATTTGACAGATACCTCCCTTTCTTTCTGTTTATCTCTGCACCTGTTCTCCTCTCCTCTCCTCAGCCGCTCATCCCCTCACGTTTTCCTCCTCCATTCTGCCTCCCTTCTTAAAACGATGTACGTAATGGTGACTCGGTTATTCTGATCAAAAAGGCAGATTTGGACTCTTACCCCGGCACTGACAGAAACCTCTCTGCTTATGTCGACTTGGCCTGGGTCGAATTTCTCTCCTCCTTGAAAGGGCTTTTTGTTTGTGTGGAGGAAATTGTTACCAGCAGTAAAACTGTCTCTAATTTGGGCTCATCCGTTTTCCAGCAGGGCTGACATTCGAAAGGACTTCAAAATGAATTCTCATCTGTTAAAGACGTTTTTTTGGTAACAATCTTCACTGGATTTTTAAGAAACAGTAGCAGCAGTTTTGTGTCTTTGTTGGGGGGGTGGACTAGTTTTGCCTTTTTTTCTGTCTCGCGTCTGGTTTCACATCTCATTTTGACGAACCACAAGGACTCCTCGGTTCTGATGCAAACATGTTTTGAACGGTTTGGACTTTTGGAGAGAAAATCCTTCTCTGTTCTAAGATGAGAGTAAAGACAACACAGCATTGATGAGGGAAAAAAACCTCTGTTCACGCACACGTTTCATATTGTAGGTGCCGTTCAGAACTCTTTCCCATCAAAAAAAATCCTCTTCCGTCTCAGCGTTGCCTCCTCTGAGTCATGTTAGGATACTCTGTATATCAAAAACATAAACGGATGTTAATGGCGACAGGAGCGTCGCCGCGTGTCAGCCGCCATTTACGCTTGAAAGTAGGAACTTTTGGTCAGAAACGAGGTTCTGCAGGACACACGCGACCTTTTACTTAAATATTGAACCGTATGTTTTTGGTTTGATGGCATTTCACATCAGCGTTTACATTGGGGGGCCTTAACAAGTGTTTTCATTTTAATCTGAATGTGTTATAAAGTTGTTGATGCTGTTGCTTGCACTCCATTTATTATGTTCTTATTGCCAAGGAAGGGACAACACACACTCACACACACATAAACACACTTACAGACAGTGGTACGGATTCAGTGTACATTTTGGGATGTACAGTATTAGCCATGGGAGACAAGGGAGCTAAAGGCCAGTTTATTATTGGTCAGAGAAATACACACATACAAACACATACACACACACACACACACATCAAGTATGTACATTTAACCAATATATTTTAGTAGAATTTTGTCTCTATTCAGTCGAATGGCTTTTATAGAAAGTATGGGATTTTTTTTTTTTTAGGTTATTTTCTCTTTCATGTTGTATTTTATTCTGCTACTTTTCTGTATGTTATTGTTTTTAGATTTAATTTCGTGCAAAAAATGATATTTCAACAACATATTTTGACAGCCAAGAAAAGTTTGTTACACAGCTAAACTTGAAGAATAATGATGATGATGATGGTGATGATAATAATTAATAAAAGTAATAACAAACATACTGAAGATGGACAATGAGTGTTTTCTTATTTGAAAGTGATTCATGTAATATGCTCCTCCTTCTCTGCCTGACTACAATAGTAACACACCTTTTTTGCGGGACAGGTCTGGACGCCGTGTGCAATTTGTCTCAATAAATTCCATGCCCTTTAGCTCATGTAAAGATTTCAGCTGGTGTGAGAGGGCCTTTTGATATTTAATGTCTGTGGGACGTCCGAAGTTTGCCAAGTGGCTGCTCTCCTGAGAAGAACACCTTGTTTAGGAACCTCGTACGGATCGTTGGTCTCAGGACAACAGCCACTTGGCAAAATCAGGACACACATCCGTAGCTGGCCCCGTGCTGTATTGATTTAACGTTACAAAAAGGATGATTCCCTATAATGCTGGTGACCAATGACCCTTCAGGTACACTCAGGTCAAGGACAAGGTCGCACCGTAGCTTTTTGAAAATTTGCTGTGAACATTCATGCTCCCCAATAGATAGTAACTTCCCATTAGAGGCATGGTTAGGCTTAAACGAGAAATGTAGGACTCTTATATTAAAATCTAAACGTGCTGAGTTTTCCTCTGGAGCTGCCGCCAGGTCAGGAGCTTTGCTTAGCAACGGACGGAGCCCTTTGACCTTCTTGACCCCATCGCCTCTCCTTTAACTCCGCCCTCCCGACCGACCGACTTTCATTTAGCTGAGCTACTGTCGGTAATGGATACGATCAGAGCAAAATGATTTATCTGTTCAGGTGTTTAATCAACACCATCTTATTGACCGAGCTGCTACTTCATACGGAAGACCTACAATCGCGGAGGCAACGTCGCTGTATAACCAAAGGCTCGTTTCTCATCAACACACACACCGCAGGAATATTTTTCCAGCGTCCCTTGTTCCTCCCACCGTCCTCCTTTGGGTCGGGGAACTCT
The DNA here is from genome assembly GCF_022379125.1 of Scophthalmus maximus. Classification (NCBI taxonomy): domain Eukaryota; kingdom Metazoa; phylum Chordata; class Actinopteri; order Pleuronectiformes; family Scophthalmidae; genus Scophthalmus; species Scophthalmus maximus. The sequence continues at coordinate 8,172,359 of NC_061536.1, read as the reverse complement.
GTCAGCAGACAAAAGGCTTCTAATCTTGGGTCTATATTATGTTCAGCATTATCAATTTGTCCTTGTGTTTATAATATGAACATTGATTAGAGTTGATTAACTCCAGGCTTTAGAGTCTGCGATGAAATTATGTGACAGCAGGGCATTATTTAGATGAGTGTGTGTGTGTGTGTGTGTGTGTGTGTGTGTGTGTGTGTGTGTGTGTGTGTGTGTGTGTGTGTGTGTGTGTGTGTGTGTGTGTGTGTGTGTGTGTGTTGAGAGTGTACAAGTGTCTGATGATTGGGCACAGAAAGTCAGTGTCAGACCGGAATACCAATCACCCTGGCGTCCACTGGAGAGGTCAACACGCAGACACATGCAGCTGCACATAATTATGAACCTGTTAGGGGCATGCAGGGGGGGGGGGGGGGGGGGGTGATCCACGGAGGAATATATCAACATGGAACAATGTCTGAATTTCCTCCATTTTTTCACCGTGCATGTATGTCTGCACCGTCTGCCCCTGCCGTTGTATTTCATGTTTACCTATGCCTTACCCCACACCGCTCGCCGAAGGTCCGGCTCTGAGAGCGTGTGAGAGGGCGACGCATGAGGAAGTGTGCATGTATGTATTTGTGCCTGTCAGCTGCTGTGCTTTGCTTTAGCGTCAGCGCTCCTGTTTTTACTGTGCATGTCCCCATCTGGATGGATTGAGATGTTGCCAACCTGCACTTTGACGATTTCATATCCTCACAGAGAGGAAGATGACAGATAGATGGATAGATGGATGGAAGAACTACTGCAAGGATTTCCGTCTCTATCCCTGTAATTACAGCTCTACATTGCCTCAGTATGCCGGCTGTTTATCATCAGCATCACAGTGAGCTCCTCTCCTCTCCTCTCCTCTTCTCCTCTCCTCTCCCCTCCTCTCCTCTTCTTCTCTTCTCCTCTCCTCTCCTCTCCTCTCCTCTTCTTCTCTTCTCCTCTCCTCTCCTCTCCTCTCCTCTTCTTCTCTTCTCCTCTCTTCTCCTCTCCTCTCCTCTTCTTCTCTTCTCCTCTCCTCTCCTCTCCTCTCCTCTCCTCTTCTTCTCTTCTTCTCTTCTTCTCTTCTCCTCTCCTCTCCTCTCCTCTCCTCTTCTTCTCTTCTCCTCTCCTCTCCTCTCCTCTCCTCTCCTCTTCTTCTCTTCTCCTCTCCTCTCCTCTTCTTCTCTTCTCCTCTCCTCTCCTCTCCTCTCCTCTTCTTCTCTTCTCCTCTCCTCTCCTCTCCTCTCCTCTTCTCCTCTCCTCTCCTCTTCTTCTCTTCTCCTCTCCTCTCCTCTCCTCTCCTCTCCTCTTCTTCTCTTCTCCTCTCCTCTCCTCTCCTCTTCTTCTCTCCTCTTCTCTTCTTCTCCTCTTCTTCTCTCCTCTTCTCTTCTTCTCCTCTCCTCTCCTCTCCTCTTCTTCTCCTCTCCTCTCCTCTTCTCTCCTCTTCTTCTCTTCTTCTCTCCTCTCCTCTCCTCTTCTCTTCTCTCCTCTCCTCTGATGAGGATACTCTGCAGCAAGGGAAAGGGATATTATCCGTCTGGTGAATTTCTTGATTGGTCAAGCTAAAATGAGCATATTCTTCTCTAGGAAAAGCTGGATGAAGGGGACGGGATCTGCAGATGTTAAACTCGTATTCATATAAGAGTGTGGTGACTGTGTGTCTCATGATGTAGAGTTCATGATGTGCCACCAAATGGTTTTTCGTCCAGTTGGGGACGATTGCAGTGCAGCTAAAGAATGACCCAAAGCAATTGTGAATTGAAAATGTCAAATTCATTCTTTTTCTTTATTTGGTGTGTGTAGGTGGGAGAGTGGGCGGTTGTACAAGTGATGGAGATGTGCTTGGTTTTTCTTTACCTTGCTTGTGACCAACAAACGGAAGGTTAAAGGTCAAAGGTCTCCTCTTCTCTCATCTCCTAACTGATATGTTTTTAGATAATGGATAATAAATCAATAATAAATCAGTTATATCAGGGCTTGCGTGGGTAGACGAGTGGTTGCTGATAGGATCAATTCACTTTTAGTTTTTCCCCTTTCTTTTAGGAAAAATATAGAACGCCATCCAACTGACCCTTAAGAAAACCAGTGCAATAAGCTGTAAATATTGTCTGTTTGAGTTTGCCAGGTTACGTTGCCTCTTGCCCAATGTAGGCTGGGATTGGCTCCAGCCCCCACCCTGGCCCTCAAAGGATAAGCAGTATAGGCGATGATGAATTTTAAAAAAATTCACTTTTATAAACTTTTTTAATCTTCACTTTTATTTTTCTTCTCCTCTCTTCAGAGTACAACGTCAGGGCTGACAAGATTCGAAGGTGCCCTCCATTTTCTTATATCAGACACGCATAGAGCAGAGTTGGCTTTTATCAGAACAATATGCACGTGCCTCCAAAAAAATCCCCCGCTGTAGAACTCGTGCATTCATATCTTTCGCACACTTTCAAATGCACTCACGCACACATTACGTCACAAATGCACAACGTTTCCTTGGCCTGTCCTTCACATCAGGGCTCTGGAGTTCTTTTAATAATAATTCCCCTATTAATATCTCCTCACAATAACACTGATAATGGTATGCACCCGTTCGTGTGTGTGTCCTCGAAAGACCATTTCTTTTTTCTGTGGAAAACTCTGATAAGCTTTTGCTTAGTATCCTCACCTGCAACCCACCTCTCCTCCACCATTTGAATTGATCCCAGAGAACATTAGAGGACACGGGGAAAGCGGAGTGAAATATTTCTCTCTCCTTTTTGTGGTAGATTATTCAAATCGGACTTTGCTGTTTGTCTTCTTTATCGTTTTTGCATTTTTTATTTTGTGACTTCACAGTTTGTCCTCTTATTATTTCTATTGGCGTTATTATTGTCTTATGTGTTTTTTGCTCTACCCTTTTTTGTATTCAACATAAAATACCTAAATATTGTAAGACTGCTATAAATACAGTAGCATTAACATTATGCAAGCAACTGTAGCATTTTGTGAATTCTGGCGCTGCTACAATTACATGTTAAAAATATTCTGCATTGTATATTAAACATAGAGGGGTTTGTTAATATGTATGGAAGTATTTATTTGTGTATTGTGGTTTGTGTGTTTGTGCGTGTGCGCGCAGTAATAACATTTCTTTCTCTTCAATTGTACCACACAACTAATCTGAGATGAACATTTTCATATTTCTGTAAATGTGCTTTTTAGAAATGTATTCTCACTGTATATTTAAACCTCCAACCTCCCTGTTGGAGTCGCAGTGTGCACATTACCCATGGTGCCCGATGCACTGTACTGATGAACACTCAGCATTGACGCTTGTGTACCTCTCCGGCCTCCCACAGTCTCTGTCTGCCCAATCATCAGCCTGCTCGTCGGGCAATCTCTCCCCAGCAACTGGAACTTGATCAAATTTCGGGAGACTGATGTATCTCATCGCTGCATTCTGGAGTCCTCGGAATTGGAGAGATTGGCCAAAACAGCGCTATGAATGCAGGTCAAAACAGGACACATCACGCACCGGTGACATCATACTTCCTGTTGCCTGTTGGAGCTCTGTGGCCGAAGAATGAGTTAAGTTGTCGTGGCTTTGAGTTGAAGCTGGAGTGGAAAAGATCCACATGGAGGATAGGGTTGCTTTTATTTCTGGGGGAAAATGTTGTGTCACAAGAAAAAGTATGATCATTAGAAAACTTTCAATGTATCCGAGGGCAGCAGTTAATCAGTGCAGAGGCAGTGAAATAAGCAACACTCAGGTGCCCGGAAACGTTTCATATACCATTAATAACTAAAGTGGCACATTAAGACTTCGGGACAGCATTATGGAGAATAGAAATGAGAAGCTACTTTCTCTATGTGAACAAGCATTTCATTATACACAGGAAAAAAATGGGGCAATTCAGCCAAATGAGCTTTTGTCCTCAATGAAACTTCTGAATTTATTGAGTTGGCGTTTTCATGCTTTTGCCAGGCCACTCTTCAGTCACATCCAGAACCATTAATAGGTCAAACAAAACGTTACCTCGGCCAGTGGAGCAAAGCTCACAGCATCGTGGGAGCCCACAAAATACTGTAATGGCCAATTTATTGGATGATTTAATCTCTTATCCATAATTATCAGATTTATAACAGCTCCGGCAGAAAAATATCTGCTGGTTTAAAGAACACGGCCGTGGGCAATTTCACTTTTTCACTTGATGAATCCCGAATTTCTCCAATGATTATTCTAATACCTTGTTTACATCTTAACTTGACTTTGGGCAACTGAAATTTCACATCAGAAAACACTTTTGCAGCAAAAACTTTCACATACTCGAGCTCGGTGAATTAGGAATATGAAGCATAGAAATACAAAGTTGCTCTGGGATGATGAAGATGTTTGGATTTACTTAAGATTCATTGTCATTAATATATTCCTTCTTGGTTATCTTACCTTAGCTTATAGAATGATTTTACCTTCATGAATAAGGCGTCACAGTGGTCAACCAGCTCCAGGCCATGTGTTTCGTGCACCAGTGACATTCATGTAAGACAGAAGCTTGAGTAAAACCTCATATGTGTCATTGTGAGTTTTCTGTATGTGGCCTAAAGTCCATTCGACACTCGTTCCCATGACGTTTCGAACTGACTCTCTTCCGCCTCCACTGTTGCTACGCTGCTTAATCAAGATTTTAACAGCTGCATCAAAAAACTGCCACTGACTTTTATCAGCGTGAATGAAACATGTGGACAGGGGAACAGCAGCAAGCAGCAGCTCAAAGTGTCAAGCTCAAAGAAGGTCTTATTGGACTTACACGTGCATGTTGACAGGTTGTGACTAGTTCAACTGATTTTGAGAGGCTTGAATGAAAAGGTGGCATAACCTCGTGATTCACAGGCAAAATTTGAATAAAGAAATAAAGAAAAATAACAATTAAAGCAATTTCTGTTTATAATGTTATGCTCCTTTACCCTGTAAATCATCTCATCATCCGCAGGTTACCTGAGACAATACGTTGCTGTGTCCAAATTCTGTCTGTCTAGCATGTTAAGAACAATAGGCTAAAGTGCAGCTTGGGAAAAGTGGGAACCGCGTCGCCTGCGAGTCTCTCCGCCAAAAATGCTGCATTCAGAAACACTCCAAAACACGGGAAACAGCTGGAGAGGAGACAAACTAGTCCACACGCTTTCAAATGGAAATTGAATTCTGGACACTGGATAGAATAGACTGTACCAACGCTTTGATGTGTTGTAACGTCTTCTTTATTTTTTGGAATAAATGTACCCAGGAGTCCCCAGAAAGCAGTTTTGGATCATGGAATATGTGAGCCAGAAATATGCTCAGAAATAGGCATTCGCCATTTAGTGGCCCTCAAAAGTTATTTGCATTTGGTGTTTGTAAAACCACATATACACACTGCACTAAGACTGAGCTCTAGTCTGAAATCAACCACGCGAAAAATCATTACAGGACCACTTGTTGTACTGTGACCGACATTCCTGTGTGATGACAGCGGAGCTTTGCTGAAGAAGATTATGAGACACAGTCGGAAGCTCAGAGAAGCTTTAAAGTGTGCAGTTAATCGGTACATCAAACCTTTAAATACCATTGTTTCATTGCAGTGTATGTGATGGGAATCCTCCTGGTTACACATGGAACCACCAGTCTATCTCTCGCTGCCCTGACCTTTACATTCTCAGTGTTGCCTGCTTGTAATCTTGTCAACCCGGGAGTTTAGGTTTATTATCATGTTCCTCCAAATGACTGTGTTTAAAAATACCTGGATGACTGCAAAGAGTTATCGGCTGCGGGCAGTATTTTGATTACAGTGTTTACATGGGCACGAAAATAACACACACACACACACACACACACACACACACACACACACACACACACACACACACACACACACCACGATTTCAGCATCAACTCAGTGATTCAAGTAATAATTGCTGTAAGGCTTATCTCTCCAGTGCACCTCAGCAAGTGGTTGGCTAACATCGGACACACGGGTCATGGTACCGCTGACCTTCGGAGCTGAAGTGGGTCCGCTTCTTTACCGATTGAATGACTGAGGACATGAAATGAATATTTTTCCTTGTTTTGCAGAGTTTTTTGTTTCGATAATACACAAATAAAATATAACAATTTAGCAAATGAGTGTTTTAACTCGATTAACCTCGACGATGAGGAACACGTCAATGGTTGCTGTGTGAGGAAGCAACCGCTTTTTGTCATATTAATGAAGAGGAAAGAGGCGGAGACGACATTTTTGTTTAAGATAAGGAGTAAAGAAAACAAAAATAAGCAGAGAAGAGCAGAATGAAGGAGAATGCGCTGATGGTAGCTCCTACCTCTCCTCTCCTCTCCACATTCCACTTGATCCATTCATTATTCAGTATACCTTCAGGTCAAACTCTCAGTGTCGTCTTGACATGTCCCTCCTCTTCTCCACACTGCATCCCCCACTCCTCTTTCCCCCTCTCTGTATCTTTCCTCCATATCTCTGTCCCCCTTTCATAGTCCACAGAAATTACCTCAGGGATGAGAAACCAAGCTCTGAAATGTCAAATTTACAGTATGTATATTTCTTTTTTCTCTTTACGATTTTAATTATAGGCACATAACGTTTTGAGGCGTGGAAGTTTCTGACAATAAAGAAAAGTTCTGTCACTTCCTTTTCTCTCTGTGCTCTGCTTCTCGGTTTCTCCTGACATACGTGCGTACAGGGGCTTGATTGCAGTTTTTCCACGGGAGCTCGAGCACATAGGGAAATAGGGGCACCGACAAATTGAAAATGTCAGGTTTTATTCATGAGCAGCCATTTTGCATTTCATTTTTTAAATGCCTTTAAGTCTTGAGTCGGTATTGGCCTTTGTGTGTGTGTGTGTGCGTGACTGATGACGTCGCTTGCTTCCTGACAACAGCCATGCTTTTCTTTCCCAGGTCAAAATTATGGCAACTGGAAATTTTTTTTCTTCTATTTTAATGAAACATGTGTCTCTTCAGGTGGAGGCTCCTTCCACTCACAAGCTCAGAGTCGCCTGTCAAGACTGAATTTGGAGTTGCTGTACTTGAAAAATACCAAGTTTAAGCAGAGCTCCATTTTAAATATATTCTGCAGCAGTGCAGTTGAATGTGCACCCAGGTTACAAAGACTGGGGGACAAACACAAGACTGCAGAATCCATGTTAATCATCCCGCACCGCAGTTCATAGCATCACATCAAATAATGTTAGGCTATATTAAACACATGGTGTCCAAAGAAATAGACAGTGCAGGTACAGGAAAGTAAATAGAGCTGCAACGATTAATCGATAAGTAATCGACTACTAAATTAATCGGCAACTATTTTGATAATCGATTGATCGGTTCAAGTAGTTTTTATGGGGAAAAAGGTCTAAATTCTCTGATTTCAGCTTCTTAAATGTGAGAAGCTTCTTTGTTCCTCTATGACGGTAAAACCGAATATCTTTGGTGGGTGTACAAAACAAAACTTCACCGTGGGGCTTTTGGAAACGCAATGGAAATTTTTCACCATTTTATGGACCAAACAACTAATCGATTCACCGAGAAAATAATCAACAGATTAATCGATAGTGAAAATAATCGTTAGTTGCAGCCCTACAGGTAGCTGAGAAGGTACAACTTTAATTTGCAACCATGCGGCTTAGGTGGTATTTAATTGTGTCGACTGAAAATTATAACCAATAACAGTTAAATGTATTATTTTTATCATCTAATATTTATTTACTCAAGAATTTTTGTTACTAGGTTTTACTTGGCTCGTTGGAAGAAGTTGGAATCGGTTAGCAACTCGGACACTCCACCAGCTGGAAACCAACTTCACGGCGGACAGGAAGTGCTCCGAACACAGAAGGGCGTGTCGTCATCTGCGTCGCAGGTGGACGTCATTAGTCTAATTAGACACGGTTAGTTGTCGCGCACACGCACGCGCGCGAGCGGCGTCGGAGGAGAGACCGTGTGGATTTCGTCACCAGAGGAAATATCTAGGACACACGAGGATATTATCACACAGCGCCAAGTCAACGGTCAACGACCGGGGCCTCCGGACCGGATGTGTGCGGCGGGACACGAGCGCGCTTCAGACACAGGTGAGTTTTCACAAGCTAACGGTATGAACCACAGCGCTGACGTCATGTCACTCGTGCTGCTGTAGTGTTGTTGTTGTTGTTGTCGTTGTTGTTGTTGTTGTTGTTGTTGTTGTCGTTGTTGTCGTTGTTGTCGGACAGCGTGACAGGTACGCAACACCTGTCACGCAGGTGATGCAGGAGATGCGTCGTGCCTGTTGTCACCGTCTACCTGCCGCAAAGTAGCTTGAGATTTCATTGAGTGTGTCACTGGGCTGAGGCTTTCTTAAATTGTGTATATGCCACGTTGTCTCTTCTGGTGTTAAAAGTTCATCTGGTGCAGTCAGCGGTTCGTGGCCGGTAGCTTCCTCTGTTTATTCATCACTGTGCCATTGCTCAGATGGGACAACAGCAGCCAAAGTGGAAGTGGAATTGTGAAGTACTTCCTGGCTTTTCATTTGGTCCTGCTGGTTCAATTAGCGCTACATTGAGAACCACTTGCAGAACAAAGTTTTTTTTTTCATATTATTTATTTATTTCAGCTTTGTGTTACCGTATCCTGTACACAGTACTGCATGTGTACGCGGTCAGCAGAAGTAGGCTACTGTAAGTGATGAACTTGATGGCAGGTGTACAGTAAATCCAACTTGGCTGTTGTGAGTTTGTGTGTGCTCTTTTGTGTGTGCAAAACCACACAATGTCAAACACACAAAAGCTGCAGATCTTCACAATAAATGTGCAATTATAACACTCAAATGATTACTACTAGAAAAATGATCTTTTCATTGTATTGATCAAATCGTTTTTTAGCTTTGCAGAGACCGTTCAAGATCATTTGTGTTTATTTTTTACTATGTAGCTAAGAAGTGATGTCACGTAAGGAAGCGAATCCATATGAGGATGATTTCAAATCTATTTTCAGCAAATATTGAAGATGTAGTTAGATTCTGTCGATCCTTTAAATGCTGTTACAGTATGTCAAAGGTGTGTCACATGTTTCACTTGAGTGAAAAGGCCTTTAGATTGTGAATACTTCAGAGACAAGACAGAGTATTGAAGTGAGGCCAGTGGAGGATTCCTTAAGACTGGGTTGGAAGAGGCTTGAATGATTAGATTTTGATAAAGAGAATGGACTTTACATGATTAAACATTTGCATTATTAATTAAATAAGATGGATGAATAAAAAAAAGAAAAAGAAACCTGTTGGAGGGGTTTTGTGAGGTGAGGTCAAATAGAAGAGACAGCATTTGTTGAATGAATGAGCGATTAAAGAAGAGAGCATGAGTATAGGTGAGCAGAAGAAGATAAAAAGGACGACTCGCCACAGAAAATTAAAAAGGAGAGGAAAGACGAGAGAGACAAGGAAAGACGGAGGAGGAACATAAACTATGGAGTGAATGGAAAAGCTTCCCTGACGGAGAGGGTGGGATACGAATTGTAAAGAAAATGAAAGCCGCCGCCAATTGATATGAATTGGCCAAAGAATCCCCCACTAAAGAACCAAAGGCATTTTAAACAAGTGAGGGAGATACGGCAGGGAGCTGACGACCTAAGCGAAAAAATGGAGCGCGGATGGAGAGAATGAGTGAATGAGTTGGGGAGGTGAACTAGGGAGGGAAAGAGGGGGGGGACTTAAAGAGTCAATAAATGAAGCAAGAAAAAGCGGGGGGAGATAATGATCCTGGAGGAGTTAAGGGGGGAGAGCATTAGGAAGGAGCAAGGTGGAGATAGGGAGAGTGACGGATGAGGGGAGAGTCAGAGAAAAGGGAAATGCAGGGAAATGAATGGTGAGGACAAGATGACAACGGAGATAGAAAGGTAGAGGTCTCTCTCTTCCTGTCTCTCGTAGTCTCTCATTTTCTACTACTATATCACCAGCTGCCATCCCATCATTCAAGCCCTCCGTTTTGTTCCCCTTGCCGTTCAATGTTCTGTTTGCCTGCGCTTCTTCTCTTCATCCCTCCTCCTGCTTCCTTTTCCCTCTTTCTTTTTAGACACTCATTTCCTGATAATAAAGCAACTAACAGATACTGTCTCAGGAACCTGATGTCCAATTTGCACATGTGAAAAGAGCCTATGTTGGAAGTGGGGAAAACGAGATGGAGTTTTATGCGCTATTAATTACTTTTCGTTTTATTTATTTATTTATACTTGACCAACTAAAAATGCACCATGAGATGCAATATTCAATGTTTTTTGATTACAAATGTATTCCTCAATGTTAGAAAGCTGAAATAAGCAACGATTGATGGGCAGTAGCCATTTGTAGCTGGCCAACAGTATCCATCACCTTAAAGGTGAAATATGCCAAAAACTGCAAAGAGCAAGTTGTTTTTGTGGCATTTTGATTGAAAACAAGACAAAGGTAGACTAAAGTATATCTCTGATGATAATAATACAACTAATTATAATCGCATCAATCAATATTCTAAATACTGCAAACTAATTGAAGTTCTTTTATCCCAAAATGACATCAATCAATGGAGAAAGAGGGACAGTTTAAAGGAAATTATCACTGATATAGTTGCCGACTTAGAAATTAGTTAATTTTTTGCCTGTTTTATTTGTCCTCCTTTTCCACCAAAAACTGAACGCCAGACATTGACACCATCTATCACTGTACGAGCCAACAATGCAATCAGCCTCTGCTGTGATTTTCCAACACGGGCAGGTGGGGGAGTGAGGCTTCTGAGTAAGCAGAGTCAGACTCTGGCAATTATCTCATTAATAAAGACAAAAATGATTGATGTCACCAATATTGTTTCATTAATCACATTCTCACGAACACATCTACTGCTCAGATTTGTCGAACGTCTGCAGATGACTCCCACAGTTGACAGAAGAAGTCAATGCAGCATTTGAGAGAGCTCAGAGGAAAGCAACATGCCTCCTTTATGATTTGTGGTGCTGCAAGAAAGTGTGGTTTTTTTTTTATTTTGAACTGTGTGATTGAGAAAATTGGCCTTAAACGTTACTTCACCTCTAACTGAACAGTGTCAGTCCACTTTAACCGTGGGAGGGCTGCTCGAACCAAGTGGTGTAAGATAAATCCATAAATACAGCAGTGACCCTTCTGCTTATTTTTCTAAATAGAACTAAATGCTTCAATCAAGGGCAATAATTAAGTTTGTCCTCTCGGCTGCAGCCTGTGGTTTTGAAATTGGCAGTTCTATCTGCTAGATTTTGAACATATACTTTTTAAGGTCCTTCTATATCTTTAGGAATTTGCGTTGTTAAGTTTTTAATGGTATTACTACTACTCTTACTGATACTGTTCATAAATATGGTACTTTAACTTTACTGTGAAGGCTCATTTAAGACGCCTTTACGAAATGATATACTTCCACTTTAAACAATGTAACTCACTCACTGCCCACATACTTTCATGTGTCCTTTATGTTGTTATGGTTTTTAAGTCAAAAAATCCAATGGAGGGCAGCGCAGGGTTAAGAGTTTCTGACAACAACACGTTTTGCGACTGTGGAAGAGGCTCTGATCATGTTTATCTCAAGAAAGAGGCATATGTTGTAAACGTTGGTCGGATATTTGTTGTTTCTTACCAAATAGTTTCTTCCTCCTGTCCTGTGGTCGTCTCGCTTGAGCTATTGGCTACACTGCCCCCCCACGAGTCCTGGTGGTACTGCTCCGTTTCGTCCTATACGAAAGCTTCCAGAAGACGTGCATAAATACGCAAGAAATGAACGCGTGGTGAGGACAGGACGTATGATATCCTTAAATTATGCAGTATTTCATACTGGAGTTTCAGTACCCTTAAGTACTGTATATCACTGGCAAGGAATATTGTGTGAATTTTTAGCAAGGCCATGTTTGGACAATGCAACATGCTTTAGTGTATTCATACTGTATTGTCAATTTTCTCTTTTCTAAATTTAGATTATGACCCACACCTCCAACAGAATATTAATTAATTCCTTGTCTCTGATGTAATTGCATGTCAGTGTCTTGACGGTGCACCGCCGTTGTCGCTGCCCTCAGTATTTGTTTTTTGCTTCAGTCGGCCATTGGCTACCCGCCGCTGTGTGAGGTGTCAGAGGTCTTTAATCGCAATTGTGACCATATCACAGAGGAGATTATTGTTTTGATGCCTGCTGAGGCTCTGCTGCCCTCCGGTCCAGCTACATGCTCTGTTTAAGACAGTCACCCCGGATACCTTCAGACAAATAAAGAACCAGGATCTTGCCTGACGTGCTATTCAACCCTCTCTTCGCCAAATTCATTATGGAGCTCTGTCTGATATTAGGACCCCCTCTGCTCTCTTAATTATTGCCTCCCTCTCCTCTTTTATTGTGCCCTCCACTTTCAAAGGAGCCGTGATTAAACCTCTGCTTAAAAAACTCAAACCTCCCTTCTGATGTGTTTTCTAATAATTGCAGGAAAACTTCAAATCACCTCTTTCTCTCTGAAGTTCAGGGAAGAAACCTGACAAACCCAGTGGCTGATTTTCTGCTGCATTGGTCCATTTGGAAAAATTGCAGTTTGCTGTAATGGCTGTTGATAGTTTCTAGGCCAAACTCCAAAAGGTAGTAACAACTAATTTCTCTTTTCTAGTGCCCTGTTAGCTTCTTCTTCTTTTTCATTTGGAAGTATTTGGAAACGGAGTAGATTCTGGACAGACTTTGTAAGTGAAAGATTTTATTTTTTTATTTTTAATAAATGTGCTAAAAAAACCAACATGTTTGCCCTTTGTCAATACTGGTTGTTGAGTGTAGACTGATGACAAAAGCAGTAATGTCATCCATTTAAAATTAAATGTCAAAAATAATTAAGCGTGCAAACTTTCTGAGGCCGTTGGTTGCATTGCCCACCTTTTAACAAATGAGTCGGTGTCTGTGCAGGCAGCTTTTCCTTATGCAGACAAAGTAACTATTAGTTACTAGCAACAATGTCAAGGTTGTTGTGGATTGACTTTCACTCGAGAGACTGCTGTTCATTTCCTCTGTGAGACTGATGGTCATGTTGCTTTTTAATTTTTTTTATGACTTTTATGACTTTAACTTAGTTTTTTATTATTGTAACCAGTGCGATGATGGCCCACTAACGTTAAGTGAGTACCTCTTTTACTAATTTGCGCTGGGCTTAACTCACATCTGGCGAGGTTTAGAAGCTACTACAAGTGGGCAGTGTCAGCAGTATTTTGTGAGCAGTATTTTGTGGGAGTTGAAGATTTGCAGAATGAGTCTTACATCCAGCATCATACCACAGTTTTTAAAAAGTTTCTAAAACTTGAAATTTGATTTGTTACTGTTCACATCTGGTTTGACAATCTGTTGTACAGCACTGGTTAAAAGTGGAGCTTTAAAGACCAACTACTATTTCAGCTCCTGCTGCTTTGCAGTCCGCCTCAGCAGTGTCCAATTTAACCATAATTGCTCATTAAAAATTAATGACATTGAGTTTGTTGTCTCCCATGTACCATTCCAGTCTCAGGGTGTCTCTGCCTGCATGTGTGCGTGTGTGCGTAGACAAACGGACTGTATGAAAAAAGCATAGAGGGAGAGCAGAAGTAACGAGAGCAGATTAGAGGGAGAAGAGGAGGATAATGAAGGAGAGAGGGGTTTAGGAGAGGTGAAGCACGAGGAGGAGAGGAAGAGAGGGGAGAAATAAGCCGGACACATGCAGAGACAATTGGTCTCACCTGCAGCTAACTCAAACTCTGTGTGTACAGGAAGTGTGTGTGGGCTGGTGCTTGGGCGAGTTATTGAGCCAGTGAAACCTTGTCTGTTTCCATGTGGTAGCGTTAAGTGTATGTCCTGTGTGTGTGAGTGTGTGTTACATTATATTGTGTCAAAATATGTCTGTCTTTTTGTGTGTGTGTGTGTATATATATATATATATGTATATATATATATATATTTTCCCGGGCAGTAGCATATTTGAATATCAGCGAGGCAGTTCCAGGGAGATAAAGGAACAACCAGTGAACCGTTGAAAGACAGAGTGAGGAGAGGAGAGATGGAAACAAAGATAGACAGAGGCATGTCCAAACAATGTCGAAGTAAAAGACAGCAGACAAAAAGAGGGATAGGCAAACAGGAACGGAGTCTCTTTCTTTCCAGCTGGGCTCTGTACTCAACCTAAATCCACCTCTGTAATACTCCGCCCATCCTTTCTTCACTCCAGTTTTCTTTGCCGCTGGGGTGATGCTCATTTCCTGCCTCATCTTGACACACTGAGTCAGTCCCTGCTGGTCTGTTCCACTGAATAACTTTCATCGTTATTATTATTTGCAGAACACTCTGCAATTTTCTCCCAGTAACCACAACTCAACACAAATAGCCCAGGATGCTGTGCTGGGCCTTTTCTCTCCCCTGGACTCTGTTTTTCATAATGTAGTCTCACACATGCATACTGTTACCTTTCTTTGCTGTTGTGTTTTTTGGGGGGGCTGTATGTTCCTGTGCTGTTCCTTGTTGCATCACCAGTCTGGTGATCAGGTGTGGTTTACAATTTCTTAATTGCCTGTGATCTCTCACAAACCCGCTCTGCTGGGTTTCTTTGTCCTCAGCGTGTAAAGTGGATTTTGACAGAGTTCCCAGCCAAATGGGCTTTAAATAAATATGATTACTGAATATATCTGTGTGTGCGTGTGCGCGCATGTGCGTGTTAGTGAGACGATTTAGTCTCAGCGAAAAATGTAGCCATATAAATTATTGCCCACACAGTAGCGTGGTGCTGCAAAATAGGAACACGTAAACACTCTGAATACACAACATTGAGACCCATGTTTCTTTTACATATACAGCGGCAATTAATCTTTAATGGATTGAATGTGTCGAGTCATAAAACGACAAAATTTGAGTGGTAGGATTTTCAGAGGGCCTCCGAGGACTTCAAACTGAGTGGCTGACTGACTGAATGATGTAAGCACTTTTATGGTGTGTTAAAAAGCTTGCCTCATCATCATGAAGCTTGAGCAAGGGAGTGAGTCAACTTGGCAATTACAATCTCTCAGTGATCAGTGTTTTTTCAGTAGCAGCATGCAGATGCTTTTATGTAATGTAATGGAGTAAAAGGTGCAGTATTTCATCTCCCTATCTCTTCCCTGTCGTTTCCCCTCTCTGTGGATCACTACAACATGTGGGGAAATGGAATTGGGGCCCAAAGTTTTATTCACGACCATGAAAATGACGTTTTCACAGCGCAGCACCTTCACACATCAAATGGCGCTGTCCATGGTTCTGAAACAACAGCAGTCCTGACATGTATCTCAGCCAATCATTTAGTTATTCTGTTTTTTCTATATTTAAATAAAGCTTGAACATGACAGCAAAAAACAAACAAACAAGAAAACATCAAGCATCTAATGTGATAAACAAGTGATGTAACTTCAATTCTGTTGAAGCAGGATCTGACACAATGAAGCCCTTTGTTATAATGGTTTGGACTCGTATTTGTAATAAGAGCAGCAGATCATCGACCGACAGACCAGCCGGCAGGCCTTGTTAAAGGCTGTTGGTGCTCACGTCCATGTGACTGGGAAGCCAACAGGAGAGGGTTTGTACTGTTTAGCTTTGGTTTAAACCCCAGCTGGCCAGATGTATCCATCTAACAAAGAGCAAATTGCTATGGTCCCAGAACAGATTAAATGTATTTGTGTTGTGTGGACACTGCAGACACAGAATCAATAGTCAGTGAAGCTACCCATGTCATGATTTACAGTGAAAATTGGACCAGAAACAAATATCTTATTCCAGGAGTCCTAAATGGTAGGAGAAAAAAAATCTGCTTGTCTGGCAAATAACTTGTAACCATACACAGAGTGGCCGAATCAATCAATGGAGAGATTTTAGAGACCCATGGTTTTTAGCTGGTTGTCTGCCCTTCGGAAAAAAGCTAGCTATCCTCACGGCAGTGAAGCACGAGCACCGTGTCCCAAAGTGTGCAATCTCAGGCTGATCGCTTGCTGGGTGAGGAGCATCATGGGAATCTCTGCTAGACATTTTGTCTGACCCCTTGCAGGTCTTTGATAGAGAGAAGCAAAAAGCTACTGACCCTCTCAGCAGGACCGATGACACTGCAGATATTTCTGAGGGAGACGAACGACCAGACAGGTGATGGACGTTGTGCTGATGCTCAGCAAACAGATCTGTAGAAGTGTATAAGTACAACACAGCCGGCAAAGTTCAGCCTTTCTAAGCAACTTTACACATTGTGTTACCAAAATATTGATTAAATGAATATCTCAATGAATTTGCTTAATTTTTATTCGGGACAATGTTTTCAATTCACCTTCACCTAAGATGTTGGAGATATGAATTAGGGCTGTCACACAATCAGATTTTCACTAAACGATTATTGTGGCCAAAGTGATTCACATTAATGATAATATTATGTTATCTATTGAAAGTTTGGAAATGATAATGATGCTATCAAACAATTACAACATTATTAATTGACTGCTTTATCAAATTTTTTCAAATTGATTACACACGCACACACACACATTTTTTTGTGTAGATGCCCATTTGATACAGAAACAGAGCGTAGGGGATCAGATACGGACAGAATATTAGTTTGGCAGTCTGCTTGATTGATTTTTCTTTTTTTAAGTAAAAGTTTTAAATAAAACTTTCGGTCTACTCTTTTGTTATAAATTTTCTCTTGTTATGGACCTCATGAACTTAGTCCCCCCCAAAAAATGTATTGTATATATGTATCAATAATGATCATTGATAAGCACTGTTCCTTATAAGAATACAGTAGAGGAGTTCATAAACTTTAATTGAAAAGAGGATGTTAAAAGTATTTTAAGAACTGAAAATTCTACAGGAACCTCTATGGAACACTAAGGTTTACACATATAGGAAAAAATATGTATTCTTATCTCTCTTACCTGTAGTCTTATGTGTGTGTAGTTAAGATTTAATTTGTCTAGGTTTCAAGAAAAATATTTATCCCAGTATATTAGAGGTGGATGGAATTCCGAATGTTATTTCCATGGCATTAAAAATAATCTCTAGTGACATTTATTTATTTTTCAGACACAATGCATGGATAATTTAAATTACGCTACCTAGAAATACTCCAAATTGCCGGCTGCACTGGTAGGGTATATACCACCAAAGGAAAGTAAGCAAAATATGTATTTTCCAATATGTGTGCTCATGCGCAACTTCATTCTCCATCATTAATTTGATGATAATGCAAAGGCTATGGGATTGATGGCCTTCAGGTTGTAAATATGGACAGAAAGGAAAGTCAGAAATCTGGGCTCCTGGCAAAGATATCACTCAATAACATCCGAAAGAATTAATGATTTTTTGCCTAGTACACCTTTTTAAAAGACTTCTTGATTGTAAAATATGAAATTTTGCTCCTCAGCACTAATGCATTTTCTCCGCCAATGACCTGAGTTCACAAGCAAAATTACCTTTCACAATGAAATGCTACAAGTCGTCTTCTTTCCCTGTTGCAGAGCTGTGTTACTTTAATCAGGGCCAATGTCCCATTAATAGAAAGGTCATTTACTGCAGCCTTCAGGGGTCAAAACGATAATAGAGTGCCAAAGAGTTAATTATAATATTTATGTGTAAGATAAAAGTTTAGAGCTCAGATATTTATTGGGCAGGTTGTCTTTATTTGACACGCGCACAAACAGCCCCAGATGCACGCAATAGTGCTAACTTAGACACACAGTCAATATCTGACACCTATTCATAACCTTTAAAAATGAGCAAATAAGCCTCTCACACAGAGACACACACACACACACACACACACACACACACACACACACACACACACACACACAAACCCTCTGCCACTTATTGTAATCAATAGCTATAGATCTGTGGACACATAGACAATCATACACACACGGACACTAGACACTGCTATAAAAAAATATATTCATAACCTTTAAATATGAGCTGACTTGCAGCTCATGCACAAGAGACAAACACACACAAACATGTCCCTCAGTGACCCTGCCATTTTCTGTGATTGATGAGCCTATTGATGATCCATATGGTTCATCTCTGGGGTTATGACCTGATGTATTGATCCAAGAATCTGTCTGAATCTGTCCGTTTGCTCTTGTGTGCGTGCTTTATATCTGTTTTGCGTAGTGTATGTGCAAGACTAATGGTGTGACGCACTATTCACCCTGTGCATGTGCTGGTTTGAAGTGTGT
Source organism: Scophthalmus maximus (assembly GCF_022379125.1). Lineage (NCBI taxonomy): Eukaryota > Metazoa > Chordata > Actinopteri > Pleuronectiformes > Scophthalmidae > Scophthalmus > Scophthalmus maximus. Next base: position 8,154,144 of record NC_061536.1, on the reverse strand, counting down.
GGTTGTGTGTGTATGACCTTCGGCCATTGATTACAGGCAGGGTGTGATTGGAATAATCACTCGACTGTCAGACGTTCAGCTCCTCACCTGAATTCTGCACAAACCTCATCTGAGATGTTTGAGCGGTTTGACAAGTGCTTTGAACAGCAGTGAAATTTGAATGACATTGACCGAAAATACCCTTGATGACATTGTTTTAATGCTGGACACTTTTTTTTTTTTACTAAGAATGCTTTAGTCTGATACCCATCCAGGAGAGTTGCTCAATCTTTTCAAATTATTATCTAGTGTTGTGTCTTCTTGTTGGACTGTAAGAGAAATACAAAAGAAAGTAAGTGAGTGGGCTGTATGCATAATAATGATATCATCTTTGTGCTACATACTGTCTTTTAGGATCAGACTCTCCTGCCAAATTCAGCTTACTCTGAATTCACACCAGATGTAGCACATCAGTGGTATTAATTTATTTTCAAGGGGACTATCAGTTGAGTTTATCAACTCTGACTTCTGTTCACTGACTACATGCCAAATGCTGTTTTTTTGTTCTTCCCCAAAGTAAAACAGCAGTAGTTAGCCAGATACATTTAGCTGAAAATACATAATCTATCCCAAACTTCAAACAAATTATTTTTCTGAGTGGTCAAATTAGTCTTCAGTATAGGTTACACATTAGTTAGATATCAAGTATATAGTCAATCCAAGATGTCATATTTTTACACCACAATAGATTTACATTGCCAAAGCAAGCGCTTCTTTCGGTAGGCATGACAGACAGGTGTCATGATGGAAAAAAAATGCTTTCTGTTCTATGCTCCTGCATACTGTTGAGTCAACATGACAGCATGGAGGCAGAAACGGCTTCAGAGTAGAGGACAGATGGATGAAAAGATAAAAGGGTCATAAAAAACATCACTGCAGCTGCACTTGCATCAGTAAAATCTATCTATAGATGGTCTCATAACTTCATTGAAATTATGCTCTTGTAACTTTTTTTTAATAATTCATAAAATGTCCTCTAACCAGCTTTCTTTTTAACTAATATGCCAGAATTTTTTTTTATGGTTGTAATGCAAAACAATTAACATACTGAGAAATATCTACAGAGACACAACAAGACAGACAAATCTGCAGACTTAACAATCCATGCAAACAACAATTAGGCTGTGTCCAACTGATATGTATTTATAAATTGGACTTAAACAAGTATGATAAGAAAGCAATTATGAATACAAGTTTATTTTTTTTCACCCCCTTAACATTTTTGTTTTTTTCTTGAGGGGACATTTGGATCCCGCATGGTGCTGAAAACAGACACACACAGAGCTGGAGATCACCGGCCATATACACTGTAGGATTGCTTAAAACCAATCCCTCCCTTTGCTCTCCCCTCTGTTGTTTTCTGTCTAGTGAGTTATCAGATTAGCATCCACATGTACAGGGATCCATACTTCACATGGAAAGGGCCCTCTGGACATTTCTGGCATTTGACTCAAAGAGAAATGGAAATAACAAACACTAGTCCCACAAGTGGCCCAGTCAGTCACTTTCATCTAGTTTGACATAATAACATGCAGTAACCTCTGAAACATACTGTTAAACATGTAAAGTTTCTTAAAATCAATCTTAAAGAGACAGTTCATATCTGAACCAAATTCAGTTAAATTTCCATCCATTCTATGATTCACTGTAGACTCAAGCATTGGAGCGTCTTGCAGTCAGACCGAACAAAAGGAATTGCCATTACTTGCACTGTAGCAGCAAGTGTGGCTGTCAGTCATCTGTCCTGCTGGACAAGCTGTCTGTTGTGTTAACCCAGTCAATCAGTTTAAGGCATTACTTGTCCCCGTTTCACAGTGTGCATACCTAGAGCGAGAGATGGTATAAACCATCTCTCGCTCTATTGCTTTCACATTGGCCATTTTGGGGAAAAAAACAGATGACCCAAACTAATGTTACTTTTTAGAGAATAACTAGCTAAGATTGATGCCTTTCGTCTCCTCAGATTCTTTCTTGTTCTATCCTCTGCTTTCTAAATAATGTTCAGTAGGCGCTTGCCATTGACTAAGCAGCTCATTAAGTCTGTAATGTGCACTTTTCCTTAATAGGGTTGAATAGTATTTGAAGGAAATGCTGAAACGCTGAGGAATTCAAACACGAGGGTGAGGAAAAGAAACTGGTGGTGAGGCCAAGAGGGGACAAGAAGCCAGGCTATGACTACACAAGCGATCCCCACCCATTCCACATCTAAACATCTTTTTATGTTTCTGTCAAAATATCATGATATCAGCTGTGTCTACTCTTACACATGTTGCTGCCTCAACTGTCAGCAGGCTGGCAAAAGGGAATTGATTAAAGAGAACTGATAGCTTTGGAATATAAATGGGCTTTGGGGACCGTTGGACTGGTAGCATCACTCACCATCCAGCAAGTGAATGATTGGCCTTTACGTGTATCAGACAAAAAAAAGTGATTTATACTGTAAGTGTGGTGGTTTAGCAGTAACACAGCTTTTGCTGTGGGTGCATTTTGATTTGGTGATGTTTTGTACAGAGGATAATGATATAGCATTGTATTACGATATCTATTCTCCTCCCACCTTTTATTAGTTGAGTAAGGAAGTTTGCATGTAAATTGTTTTTGCTATATAATATGAGTGCTGGTAATCACAGGACTTCGGTCCTGCCATAGCTTTTGTGTTTAGTGTGTTAAACCTGCAGGGATTCTGTCAAACCTAGTAAGGGTAGACGATCTGATTCATAAGGTTGTAGGTCGGGCACACAAGAATACTATATGAGGGTGATACTTAAAACAAACACAATGTTTAAAATAAAAAGAGGAATGTGCTTTGGGTTTTTAATGCTGAGAAGCATGAATTAAACTTCACCATGGATTTCTTCTCCTCTCATCTACCCCAACGTCCCTCCTTTTGTGTTTGAAGTCAAAATAAGGCCACAGAGCTTATAAACCCATGATGGATAAAAGCATTAGGAACAAAAGATTATTTCTGGAGTGTGATTTATTTGACTGCGTGACAACTTAAAGAATCAAAGTGTCATTCAGGAAAGATGCTGCCACACAATGGACAGCGTTGTAATGACCAGCAGGGGGCGACTCCACTGGCTGCAAAAAGTAGTCAGTCAATGAGAAAATGGTGTTGGCCAAAATTCTAAACTAAAGGCTTCAAAATGGCAGCTCACAAATGGTATGACAAAGCAAATACATTTACATTTAATGATTTTTCATACAGTAGGTAACTGTCCTCATACGCAGGGTAGCATGTGATTCTCATTCGTTAGGAGATATTGTTTGTTACAGCATTAGTCACGCGTTGTTGTGGTAATGACACAGTAGCTTACCTGAGAGTAGCTCTCATTTGAAATGTTTTATTGAAATATTATTCTTTCTCCTAATGTGTTGCAAATTACAAACCAATTTTCCATTACTCTGGCTAGTGTCATAAATATCCTCTATCTTAAGGACACGAGCCAACACTACTGTAATTTATCTGTGTGTGTGGATGTGTACGCATGCATGAATGTGCGTTTGTCCTGGTGTCTTCAAGCTTAAAATTTATCGCATGAGATCGGAGTTTCCTATTATATATTAACATATACTTTCGGCAATTTCAAAATTGATCCCTCACATGCCTTCATGCAGACAAAGTATTCTGTTTGTCCCAGCAAAGCTATGTATTGAATTTTCAGTCCTGCTAGAGTGTGGTGCTCGAAGAATTACAGCGATGATCCGTCAGACTCCAACTTGTTTGTTTGACACAGCTTCAGTCAGTGGCACTAATATTTATTCCCCACTAAGATGTGACTGTCAATGGTGCTAATGCATTGGTTTGGTTTGGCTGACTGTTGACAGATAATTCACTGTGATCACATCAGCAGTGCCACACACACAGTGCTTGAGAGTGCTGGGATTAACCGGGCATTGTATCCCTGTTTGAGACTCAGGAAAGACTGGGCAGTTATCAGCCAAGTTTACCATACTCAAACTGGAGGCCTTGATCTTGTATTCTTAAATCGTATTTACTCGCCTAATATTATAGCAATAATCCCTTCCCAGTTGTTTTTTTTTACACATCCTTAGTTTGGCATTGCCCCGAGAGAACAGTACTACAATGGGAAGTTCGAAAAACTGAAGAAAAAAAAAAGATGTATCGAAATTTTAACACTACTACATTTGACTTGGGCTATTTAAATGTTGAAGTGAGTTTTAAGGGTACAGTAAGTTCAGGAATGCCGTAATAGTGCTGACCTAGATGATTCTTGTCTTGCGATACTGTAAACACACTGACACACTGATCTGAGGCGCCTAATTAAAACATTTTGAGTTCATAGAAGAAGCAAATGTGCAGCCTTTTATATGTAGTGCAATAGTGTGGAGATCATTGTTTCTTTTCATAATTTCAGAAGTGGTGAAGCAGGACAACTTCCGCCCCACTGGCTTTCTCAGTGTCTCACTGATTTTCACGTCTCACTTGAACTAACATGACTTTGATGTTGACAGCCATCAGGGCAGCCGATACAAAGCTTTTTCTTTTGTGGCAACACATTTACAGCTGAGGAAGAGAACATGTGAAGTCATTATGTGTGATTTAAAAACAGTTATAACACTTTTCTCTCAGCCATCCTGTGTTGAGTTTTGCGTGATCTCCCTTTGATTTTGTGGAAGTACTCCTACATTCCAAAGCATTCAAGTCAAATGGACTAGACATTCTTCATTGCCCTTTGGCATGAAAGTGAGTCGATCATTGTCAATCTGCATTTGTTCAGTGATGTTATGCTTCAATCCACTGCTTCATCCTGGTTCAGGCAATCTTTGTAATACATTGTTGCAGCGGAGATGTCTTAACGCAAAGCAAATCGTTGCTCTATGAATATTTGCATTTCACAATTTTTACACAGTACGTCAAATATGATAGCAGCAGACCTGTGCAAATCTAAAAAAAACAACATGCATTTTACAGACTGGAAGGAAAGCATGTTAAGGGCTATGCTGGGTAAATATGAGTTATCTAAATACCTACTTTAAGGACATTGTTTGTCCGACTTTTAAATTTTAAGTGGCCAATGCTCTCCAAGCTACACATTGTGAAAGCATTCGGATGGTTTGTCCCAAGCTTCACTTTCCAATTGATTTAATGTTGTTAAAGTTAAGTTAACTTACAAAGAGAACACACTGAACTGGCCCATTTCAAATACACGCAAACTATGTGTTATCATTCACATTTCCAGAGCCAAGCAAAGACTTTGCACGTGATCAATTAAATAAAAAAAGTGGTACAATTTCATTAGAAATAACTTTGTCTAAAATTTAAATTATCTGTATTCTTTTTCTCTCTCCTCATTTCTCAACCTTTTGTCTGTTTATCTTACCATCTTTTTAATCGAGGGATTGTTATCAAACTACGCATGCTTTCTTCAGCAGTGTCCCCATTGACCATTCTATTGCTCACAGTGACCTCTGGTGAACTGCCCTGTAGACTCGGAGGCTCTTAATGTCAACCGACTAGAGCAGCTAGGGTTAATTGTCTTGCTTAAGGGCACATCAATAACTTAACAAGCCTATGGTTGCATGCTCCTCCACTTAATCTGAAGGGATACTCCCACCTCAGATTTTGTATTTCCACAAAATCATGTGTTGCATACTTACAATGAGATTTATTGGAATCAGTACAGCTGCCATTTTTACCAGAAGTCACATCCATGCAAAGGAAGGAATGCTCAGGGTCAACTCATACCTTATCGCTTTTTGTGTGTTGTCCTACTTTCTGAGCTACTTCAGTTACAGCCACACCGGAAAGTGGGGAAAATGAATTAGTGTGTTTTCACAAATCAGGAGGTGGATGAAGGTCAAAGACACTGTGGTTATCATTTCTGTATTGGCTAATGTTGAATGTGGCTAGTTTATTTACGAGAAAAATGGATTTGACAAGAAAAGCTCTGTTGGTGATGCTTAGGAGGAAGAGAAGGAAAGTTCATGAACAAGAGTTCACAGTGTTGTGAGGTGCGGTCTGCACCATTCTTTTGTTTCCCATTTACAGAGACAGGGCTGAGCCGAAAACCCAGATTATTGTTCGGCGCACACACAGAACCGACAGCTAGCAGACCATGAGGAAATATTCGCAGAGTTTTATAAAACTTGTATTGCTTTAGAATCGCTTACTCCCCCTTTCAAAGGCATGGTAAGTCACAACTGTGAAGAATCATGGGCACACATTTAAAGATTGATCTTGATTCATAAGCTCTCATGACACACACAGTATGCTTCAATCCATCTGTTCAGACCCGTTGCATCATAAGGTTTAAGGCTCTGCTGTATTTAAATAAGCTTAGACGACAGTTTGGCCACTGACAATTAAATCCTGGGCCCGCAAGCAGAATTTAACTCAATGGGTGAGATTATGAGAAAAATTTGCCCCAAGTGAAGAAACACTGTTTGTTTCACTGAGATAACAACTGACGAAATCTTCACAGGGGAGAAAAAGTGCATGTATCTCTCTCCACTTTCAGGTTTAAAGTAAGTGCCAGATAACATGAGCTACAGTGTTTTGTGATTGTCATCTTACAAAGAAGAGGTGCCAATTGCAGAGAATTTCTGATGTGTTTGTGCCCCAACCAGGGTTCACTGATGACACACAGACAGCAAACACAATGTTGTGCTCTCAGAAACAACATTTCAAAGGTCTTTTGGGTAGAATTAAAATTGAAATAACAAGAGTCCAGGCTGACCCAGTATCTGTTCCGTTCATTTGATCCAGTTTAATGCGCACATGGTTTCATGTGTCATCTGTGATGATCAATGCAGCATACAAATGTATCTATCGGGTGCAAGATACAAAAAACTACAGATTTGTCGTGAATATTGAGTTCAGGACGGAAATGGACAGAGGACTGAATGTGCTGCCAGTGTTGGAGGTGGTGGATGAGGGTATGCTGTTAATAGGATTGATTAAGTATTGGAAGACGAGCCATTAAGGTTCATTGTGGCTATTGTATAATTCTTAATATTCTATCAAATTAACCTATGAACAGAAGGCTTGCAGTCTTGGAACACTGACTGTATTTGTTTATCCTCGCATGGAGACACGTTTTAGTTTTAGAGACTCTTTCTGGCAAAGACAACATTGTTTGAAATACAGTATAGAACAAAAAGGAGCACACCCCCTGGTCATTATCAGTACAATGTTAAGTAATTACAATTCCATTTAATATAATTGTATTCATTTTTAGCCAAGCCCAAGAAGAACAAAGCCAATTAATAAAAAAATGAAAGGTCCACATCTGCATTTATTTTTGATGACAGTCAGTCGTGGTATCACATGAGTGCTATTAGTCTTGCATGATTGTGTGGAAGGAGTTTTGTCTTTCTACATAGATTTTGTTCTGTTCTATTCGGTTCAAGTAAAGGGATGCACTTGGCCAGGTCATGGTTTTCTCTTCTTCATGTCTTTTAATGCAGTATTTGGATGTACTAAACTTGTATTCATAGTAATATTAGAAATTGTAATATTTCTTTCCTTTGGATTCCTCCAAATTGCCACTACTTTTGCCTAAAATTGCCAATGCCTTAAATCATGTTTTGGTAACCAAGTTGAGAATGAATAGGACAAAGCAATGATCCAGTTATAATTCATAGGACAGTTTTTGGTTTGTTTGAGCTGATTTGGGATGTTTTGTGGGCCGTAAACATGACGTTTTGAAATGAATTCAGAAGTTGTTTGGTCCTTATTTACATAAGTCTGAGATGATGATTTGTAAGCACTAGCCTTAAGGACTCGGAAGATGTGTTTGACACTGAACATTTATAGTGTCTTTAAAGCTGTTTGCATTTCGGCATTGATTTCTATTATGACTGAACTCTGCTGATCTTTGGAATCTGATCCTTTTATCATTCAGTGTGTTTTATCCTTTAATCATTCTGTTTCTTTTGATCTCATCTCTACCTTCTATAGACTATGAAGGAGCAATACATTTCTCATTAAATATGGGTTTTGTCTAACGCCCGTTGGGTCTTTTTGATACAGTATCTTTAGATGTGTCCACATGTAGCCTCCTAGTCAGATAAGGAACTGTGTCAAATATTCTTTATAAAATTTGATGCCCTTAATATTGTCAATTTTCCATTGAGGGTATCTACTGACCTTTTGTGATCATGCTGAGAGCCACAATGAACCATGTGGATCATGAGGAAGGCTGGCTTAGTGTGGCTGGTTATTGTTTGCACAGGTAAATCCTCCTTGGAGCAGGCAAAGCTAATTTATTATTTGATCCTTGCATTAGCTGACAAGTCATCAATCTCAGAATTTTTATAAACCTAGTTAGGTGGCATGACTAACAATAAGTACGACAGAGGTTGCTGTCATTCATGTTATTTTCTAAACGTATGTACAAGCAGTTGCTTATCACTCAAGCACAAACGCTGAGAAACCATGAGGTTGTCAGATATTATGTATTTTTACTGCCGTTTTTTCTTTTCCTCGGTACTCACTTTGGTGTCCCTTCTTGTTATTCATATTTTTGTATCCTAGCATGTACTTGCACCATGCAGGTAACACATTGTACTATGACTAGGTTTGTCATTTTAAGAATGACTTTTATGTAGCATACTGGGTTTTTTTTGTGGAATAATTTCTGCACATTTTAATACATAAACACATTTCTACTCACAACATTGTGTTTCATTCATTTTAGAATCTGGATAAAACCAGTTTGTCATGAAACCACTTTGTTCAGCAGTGTTTTTTTTTAGGCCATTTTCATCCAGGGACATGTGAAAAGTGTCTACTCCATTGGGTGTACCTGGTTCGTTAAAATGACTTGTATTCCTTCGCCGTTACGGTGCCATTTAGAACAATCATCAGACCTAATGAGTCCCACAAGATGGCTCGTCGCCTTATAAAGGATTTGACTCCATGTTTACTAGCTGACAACAGACACAGTGGGACAGATTATTGCAATATTTGTCTCTACAGAGATAAACCACGTTATTCTAGTGCTCTGGACAATGTATTTTTTCCCCTGCAACATAGATACAACTCTTGACTTGAGCTTGTGTATTTATATCTATCCAGTTGATTTATCCCCAACAGAGACTCAACTCTTTATTAAGAAAATCCAGTGATGATATTTAGCTGGTTACTAATGTGGTGCAACTCCAAAGGCTTCAACAGTGTAACTCCAACAATGTAGCCTACCCACAATGTATAAGACATGTCTCTTATCGAGACATGTCTTATACATTTTAAATGACCACACTGTTTCCCAAAATGTTTTTAGAGCAACTTGTGTTTGTATATATTCAATTGTTTGTATGTACAGTTGTGAGGATTCGGTGTGTATTGTATTACACATTTTTTGTGTGCCTCACTGTGCTCTTTTTCCTCTGCAAAAAAATAAAATGGAAAAGATGAAAGTTCAATCTCCTGCCAATTTGACTGCCTCAATAGTCTCCCCTCACACGAACGCACATTCAAATATCTCTGCTGTGTGCACTTTAGCGAATGTGTACATTGTGTCATAATAATGTGTTTGTGTGTGTGAGCGTGTGTCTGTCTGTGTGCCAGCATGATCCAGAATGACAGTTGAATGTAGTGTAGGCAACAGTTGACTTCAAAGATCTCAACTCAGTAGATTTACTCCATACTGGTAGGGGCTTATATAGGTCACTACACTTACTTGCTTGTGTGCGCACATTAATATTTATTTATTGTATATGTTTCTGTACTACCATGCAAATAGTACAAATCCGTTTTAGTATGGCATACCTTTTCACAAGTAAAATGTATTCTTTATTTTGCTGTAAGACTCAGGATCCTACAGTGAAAGCATGGACTAGCTAAGTTGGGCAGGAGGGGCAGCCTGGTTTTCTCCAGGGTATCAGGTGTTGCAACAAATTAATTTTGTTGTAGACATCCCATGACAATGTTGCTGGTCATTAGTGTGTCGAAAAGACCTACAGTGCAACCCTGCCTTGCATATTTTTTTCCTGGCCTTGCCTCAAGCTTGACATTGCAGCATATATTAAAACTTGTCACAGTAACAACCCAAAATCACTTAACACCACACTGGGCCCGAGTATTTTGCAACCATAGCCCCCACGACTATAGATAATGCATAATTATAGGTAGATACAGACCAACGCATAAGTACAAACACACACACACACACACACACACACACACACACACACACACACACACACACACACAACACAAACAGAAGGCAGAGAATATATCCACTTGCACAGTTCACACACAAAACTCTGGCTTGCACAGAAAAAACAACCACTCAGAACCCAGATGGCCTTTTCTGTCCCCTTTTCCTTGCCCTCATTAAATATCAAGTACACACACACACACACACACACACACACCTCTCATGTAATCAAGATTTAAATCTTTTACACACATCCACACTAACTGAGTTGTTTCATGGTTAGTGCAGACATCTGTACACACACACACACACACACACACACACACACACACACACACACACACACACACACACACACACACACACACACACACACACACACACACCTACCTACCTACCTACCTACCTACCTACTGTAGCTATGGCTTCCCTCTAGTAATTTGCAGACTTGCAGCCCAGGGGTCTGCCATCCGCTGTTCTCTCCCTAGTAGAATGCTTGTGAAATCAATGTTAGGCCTGCTTTCAAGGTAATTACACATGAAGTCATGTGAAAAGTGTAAAAAGCCTGAAATAAATGACTCCAGAAGGCCGTAGACACCACACCCCGATGCTTTGGCCTGAACAGTGGAAATTGAGCTGTTAGAGCAATTAAAAAGGCTTTAATCTGAATATTAATTATTTCAGGGATTGGTGATATCTGAGCAGCTCAGTGTGCATGAGAAGACCTGTGGAATGGCTTTTTTGAAACAGCAGAGATAATGAGGTCTGAAATTCAGTGTTTCTGATGTATTAGCTGAAAACACAAGCTGGTCTCATAAACCCTGCATGGACATTTGAAACTGATAATACCAAAGTGCTTTAGAGGACAGTTTGAGTCATGGTGGCTGCACATTAACATCCAAAACCATTAATATGGTTTCTCCACAGACCATACACATACTTGCAAGGATATTGAGACTCATTAAGCAAAATGTCATTTACACTTTGATACACTTTGAACTACACTTTTAGTTTTAGACTATGCAATATCAAATGAAGCAAATTGATTTTCAGGAAATTACCAACCAGATATTAAATAGTTATTATTTTATTATATTTTCACTATGTTGGAGTGTAATACAACAAGACAGAGTCTTGTTTGGCTGACCGTGCCACCCTTTGTCGGTTAGGCAGATAAATATAATTTGAGTCTATAAATACCTGATATTTAACGTCTCATATCTGGGATGGGATGTTCTGCAGACTGCATTACTTTATATGACAAATGTGCTGGAATGCATATTGAAAAACAAATCAGTAGTCTTCCTGAGTTTGATCAGACCAAGTGGTTATTTTTCTCTTTTTTTTGTGTGTTTATGAACAAAATAAGAAAAAAAGTCTGAATAAGTCCCATTATTTATTCACAATCAAACTAGAACCAACTCCCTCAAACAAAGCCGATCCAGTTTTTTAACAAAACTGACTCACTTATACCTTATATTTTAAATTGCCATGACAATGTGCCCTTAACATACAAATAGTAGTTCCAATGTAGCACCAACATTGTGTAGTTTTTTTTTGCATCACTTAAAGGTAAAGATGACATCCTGGCCGAATCTGTCAGTACACATACGACATTGTCCAAATGCATCACTGTGGGTTGGGTAAATCAAACTGTGCACAAACCACAATTAAAAAACACCACTCACTGTTTCAGTGTGGATAAAAGGTGCAATCGCTTTTCTACATGTATTCCATGAGGTGGCTCGATCTGCTACCTCCATGACTGTTTCTATGCCAACCATTCATTTCAGGCCAGAATAACAAAATGGGGAGAGCTAACTACCAGTTTAGACATAATCATCCTGCCAGTTTTATTCCCCAAACTTGGCACACAACTCTTAACAGTCAGTCAACAAGTAAAGCCCTGATTGCTCATGCGATGTTTTCATATTTGGGTTTTAACCTGAAAAGTGGAAGAGATTTTTTGTAAGTTGTTGTGGTAACCTGATCCATGTCTTGACAGCTGTGGATGATATCTTGTGCTCAGTATTTTATGTTGGGCTGATGTTCCTGTGAAAAAGTCACTTCATCAGAGGCCTGCACATCGGATTGTTGTCACCACATGAAGCAGTTTTCATGGATGTTTAAGAGGGGAAAAATAAAATTTTAGACAGTGGATGTACATGGGTGTGGGAGACCAGCATGAAATGGGAACCAGACACTTCAGTAAAGCAAAAAAGATGGTTTGATACAGATCAGTCATTTAGATTTTTGATTTTGACTACAGTTGACGTTACTTTTTAGGGTCAATGTGTGTGACCATGCTGGTCCAGGAACTGACAAATTAATGAATATAGACATTACCAGTGGCTGTGGAAAAATAGATGAAAGCAAACATGGGACATTCTCTTTGCAACATACCTGTATTTACTTCTCTTTCCAGTAGGGCGGTATATTAATGCCTTCATGTTCTGATGAACAGTTCACTCTGCTGTGCTTGATGCTGCTCTGCTCATTTAAGAACTCTTGCCTTTAACTACTGCGATCAGTCACAGCCTCTCGCTCATTGTTGCTGTTCATATAGCATTTCATAAGCCCCGCCACAACATCAACCTGTTCTCTCTGAATCAAATTCCATCTATGCTCTGCTTTGTGTGAGGGACATTTCATCTCGTTGGATGATCAGTATTCACATAGTGATTCATTTGAGTCAGCCTGTGTGAAGTTATAGGCAGCGATCAACAGTCTTTTCATACACAGTGACTGTGTGGAAGGAGGTGCGGGTCTGTGACTGAAACATCCTCGTCTCTCCCCCTCCCTCCGCGATGCATCATTAACGCGTGCAGCAGCCCCCAGGTGTTGTCTACCTATCACACTTTGCCTTGTTATCACCACACTTAATTGACCCGTGCTCGTTATCTCCTCTAAATTGAGGACCTCTAACCGGTGTTTAACGAGGAGGGGAAGAAAGAACAGAGGGGAGGTGGGCCCGGGCGTGACCTATGGCATCGCGGATCCCTGGGGGGTTTCAAGTGAACACACACACACACACACTCACACACACACCTAGGGCCACATCTATATGTAGAGGCAGCCACGTTGCACCCTGATTACACACTCTGATATACACCATGACACAGACACACTCAATTGTCATGTCAGATGTCCACAGGTCATGTCAGATGTCCACATGTCAAAGGCAGGAAACAAGAGGTCACGCTCAAAGAGAAATAATCAGTGCCAAGAGAAGAAGCAAAGGAGGAAACAAGATGGAAGAGAGTAACAGGTGGAAAATCTAAAAAGATGGGTAACAGGGTAAATAATGTAGAACTAGTCAAATCTGGCGTACATTTTTGACCTAAAGTAGGTTAAGGGTGCAGTAATTTAGAGGGAACAATTTTGAGGGAAGGTTGGGGTGTCTAGGTTTTGTTTTTCTATTTTCATACAGCTGTTTTTTATACTTTAAGCTTTGTCATGTTGGGGGGAAAAGATGACAGGGTTAAAAATGAATTTTAATCTTTTAACTTAATACAACCCAGCATGTAATTGTGGTTTTCTCTTAAACCCTTTTTTCTTTAACTCATTGATCTTGAAAATTATTTTATTGACACCACTGTTAACCACACGGCAGCTTTATTTGATTTATATTACTCCCACAGAGTTGAAGCTGAAACGTGCCAGGAATTGCAATCCAGGGTGTTCGACTAATTTTCATTTGAATTTCCAAAAGACATTGTTTTGTTTACAATGGGCAAGCTGCTCCACTTTTAAGAAAACAATTTGATATGTTTTGTTTTCCAATTGTTGGCAGTGTATCAATTCAAGCTATTTTCTAAGCATGTTTCAATGTTCAAATGGAAATCAATCATTGTTAATGTAATGACTTTACAGTGTGTTCAGTTTGCAGTACTTTTCTGTCACAACTCTGTGCAAGAGAACTGAAATGGTGGGGAAACTTAAAATAACAAGATCAAATGCCACAGTCGGAATTCAAAATGCACATCACACTTTACTAGCTCTACATAGCATTACTTTGCTACAGCTGAGGATTCATGAACTCCTACTTCTGCAGTTATGTTGCTGATGTTCTGTTAAAACATAAAAGTACATCTGAAAGTAGCAAATCATAATTACTTCCTAACTGCAATCTTGCATCCAAAACTTCTTTATCAGTCGTGTGAGGGTATGTGTGGATGGGTGAGTGTGTTGCTGTGTAGCTTTGATTGTTCCCTCTCTTACACTGTGCTCCACAGCAATCACTTTCGCAACTCAGTTGGCATCTGATTATCTCGGTCTCGCACACGGAAATACAAATAGGGAAATACACTCACAGATACACAAACTGCATTATTTGCATACCACTTCCATCTTGAAGCTGTTATTTTGATAATCAGACAGACAGAGAGGAAACATAATTATGGCTCCCACTTAGTAACAGCAAGGCTTTGTGAGTGCATGTGTGCATGTGATAAGTGCTATGTTCAGTTCCGGAAAATGTCAGAATGCAGTGTATAAACAAACATCAGTGCTCATTGGTCAAATTAGCCTCTCAACCACCATGTCAGGCCAGCCTATTTCCACAGGTTGAACTGTGGAGTTTTTTTAAAGAAAAAACTCATTCTTCAACAGGCCATAAGGTTGCTGCAGATAATACAGGTTTCAGGCCATTAACGCTGGTCTGAACTTAGAATCAGGATCCCCGAAAAACACTAAGTAGTGTGACGATAACACAAGTCTTTGCAGTTCCTTGAATATTAAGCTTTTATGATGGTTTCCAGTGGAAGTTAGTGTGAGTTTGCATAACACTATAACACATTAAAGTATATATAACATATAGAAATTTGGTCCAATCCCTGTTAATGAGTAAGCTTTAAACACCGTACTTTTTTTATGTATGCATATGCTGTACTTGACTCCATTTATACTGTTCATGTCCGTCTTTTCTACAGCCTCCTTTTTCCTGAAGCGGTTTCTCATGTTTTATTTCTCCTTTTTCAAAGTAAAAAATCAGTTCACAGTTCAAAGGCACTATAAGTAGAAAACAGGAATACTCTGCATGAGAGGTGATACTCTGTTGCCAATATATATGCACACGGAGAGGACAAAGAAACCATTCCAGACTCTTTTGATGATGCTGCAGAAACTGTAATTGATAGATCGGTGGCGAATGATGTGCCTCATATACACCTAGCTGCAGTGACACACACACACACACACACACACACACACACACACACACACACACACACACACACACACACACACATTTTGGCTCTAAGTGTGTGTGGTGTGATTATGGCTATGGTTATTTGCTTTCAGTGTCAGTCATGATGGCCCAATTACCTTCTCGTCCCCTCGTCTCACACCTCCTCCCCTCTCCCCTCCTTTCCTCTCCCCTCCTCCCATACCCCCTCTCGATTTTGAGAAAGCAGGAACAATATCTGTGTGTCCCACTGAT
The DNA here is from genome assembly GCF_022379125.1 of Scophthalmus maximus. Lineage (NCBI taxonomy): Eukaryota > Metazoa > Chordata > Actinopteri > Pleuronectiformes > Scophthalmidae > Scophthalmus > Scophthalmus maximus. The sequence goes on along the minus strand of NC_061536.1, from coordinate 8,138,538 downwards.
CATTTGTTAAATTGCTTTGTCTTTTCATCCACTCTCTCTCCCTCTCTTTGTCTTCATCCAACCACTCTGCTCCCTCCCCCCTGCCTCTTCGGGCCATTTGTTGAATAATTCAGCATATCTGTCATTCAACCATTTGGCAAATATTACGTTATCTTTCCGTCATTCAATGAATGATGCTCACAATATCCATTTGCCAATACAACCTCATAATCATCTCTGTTCTTATTTTTCTCTCTCTCTCTCCAGCCCTCCCTCTGCAGCTTACCAAATGATTCCCACTTGCCCCTGTCTGATATTTGTTGTTTAATAATCATGCATCAAGGATGTGCAGGTATATCCACAGACAATCTTATGCTGTTGTGATGTGAAAGTCTATTACACCTGCATGTGTGTGTCTGTCAGCATTTGATCATACTGTAAGCCGAAACCCGGGCTGAGTGCAGTAATATGGTCTGAGCTTAAATTGCAGATGATTCGATTTGTTCTGAATTCAAGTGAAATAAATGCAACATCGACCTTGTCACAGTTTACCTGTGAAATTGTGTGCTTTAGCTGAATAAAACATACAAATCTGGCAAACTACAGACAGTAATTTGATACATAATAGGCCATTTTCTTTTGGTAATGTGTTAAACAATGTTGTTAGAGGTCCAATTCAGGACAGAGGGAGAGCGCAGTCAGTCGACAATATACTGACAGGTATACCTTCTTTCTTGCCTTTCTTGCAAGAGATTTTTTTTCACTTTGGACTATAATGTGATGCACTTAAGCAGTATGTAATGGTTATTTTTCATTTTCAACAATATGCAAACATCCTTTGGAACATACATCTACACCAACTGAAGTTAGGATGATAAAATACCATATAACCGTCTATCAACATGTTTTAAAAAAAGTACCAATTCACTTTGTCTATAAAATGCAGTTGTTTCTTTCAGTAGCCTATACCATGCAGGTTGAAATTGAACATTGAGCAACACATTGCAATGCAAATCCAAACATGAACTAAGCATGAGTGAAAAATTTAAATGAACCTGTGGATTAAATACATGCAGGTACTGTGGAAATCCTCACTAGCTTTTAATGTTTTTGTTGACGCCTACTCAAGTTCCTATTTATATTCTGAGTTGTCTCAAGTGCCAGAGAGCTGATCCCACGGGCTGGAATAATGCATCCACAACCTTTCCAATAGAACATAATCATAAAGTTTTATCAGTATTTGATCAAAGTCCGTGGTCATCTAGTTAAAAAAAAAAAAGAGAATTGTGCCTCAGTGATCACATATCGTCCCTTGACATCATGATGTAAATTATAGATTGGTTTAGGTCTACCGAAAATCATAGTCCTCAAAGACAATACACATGGAAAAACACTTCTAAAACACACACAAACAAACAGGTGTGTTAATAATAAATGTGATTTATTCTGCAATATACCACTCTCATTCAACTCTGTCTATTTATGTACAAGAAGCATAAAATGGCTTTTTTTTCATAATCCAATATTGTCTAGATTTTTTTTGTCATTTTCTTGTATAGAGTCTAATGAAAATGCCAATCATAAGATCAGGTAACGACTTCAAATTATTTGATTTGTCTGCCTAACGGTCCGTCTCGCAAAGATATAAATTGGAGGATACTTGAAATTCTCCCATCTACTTTCTATTGTTTTACTTCATGTCTATATACATTTGTGTGCTATAGCTTGGTTTGTCCAATGGGTGACGTCAAGGGGGGGTTGCCACTCGAGTGTAATATGTCTTTTGCTGATGATCCAACTTTTCAAGTCTGTCATGTGCAATGGACTTTTTGTGTGTTCCTGTTGTGCGTATGCCTGAGTGAGTAAAATGTAATATGGTGCCGTGGGCCACTGACCAGGATGACCAGTGAGTCATTCCTGATGCTCTACTCTGTCCTACATTTGTGTGTGTGTGTGTTTATTCATGTGTGCGAAGGTCTGTGGATATACTGGTTGAAACCTCAATGGCATGCCGACCAGCCAAAAATATCTGTGCATGAATTATATGAAACTGAGAAGTTTTGATGTACATACAGACTTTGCAGCAGAAGTCTCACGTGACTCCGCTGGTTGAGACACACACTTGCTCATACCAGACAAAGATATTTAAAACAAGCATGCTTTGCTGCATGACACTTTTTCCAAAATTTCGAGACTTGACATTTTCTGTAAAACTCCTTTTTGTGTTACTAAACAGTTAACAGTTTCCACAGTTTGGTTACAGAGTTTCAGTGCCGAGAATGGATCTGTTTGTTCTAAAATATGTCCCTATATTGTCTTTTCAACATAATTCAACAATGAGCCGAACTTGTACGACTTTTCTAGCTTGAAAACGTTGGAAAAATAATCACAGACATCATCATTTTAATAATAAAGCGTCATTTAAGCCTTGTCATCAGCATATTGAAATAGCTTGAAATTGCTATCATGCAGTGTGATTTCATTAGTGTACACAGAGAATAATACTGCAGATGTGTTTGTAACGACCTCATCAGAGATTACGCAAGGAGATGCTCAATTGCTGGCAATGTCAAAGTTCACCTATTGTCTCAGTCGTTATTACATGTTCTTGCAAATGACCGAGAAATATCTAAACAGCTGTTTGATTAGCTTGATGGCGATCATCTGTTCCACACGAATCACACAACCGTTCTTCCAAAAACTCATTGTTGTTTGGCAAGTTGTTCACTACTGTTGCCAGCTTAAATTTCCATTTGAGACCAAGCCATAGTTTCTTTCTTTATTTTTCTCACTGCGTAGAACCCTCACTATTATTTTTACCTTCATTCTAAAATATCACCTAAATGCCTTTCTACAAAGATAACAGCAGGCGTATGCTGGGTCTGGGGAAATGCTAAAATACTCATGGTGGATCCTTCGATTGTGAAGCAGATTGTTAAAGATTCTCTAACATTTTTTTAATTTATTTTTTTACATTTGTGCATTTCTTAGCAATGATGTATTTTGTCTGTATTCATTGGCTTCAGCCATTTGATTTATGTAGTGTACTGTTGTACATAAATGTCTATGCACACTTGTAACTTGTAATTACCAATTATCAATTATCAGTTGTATGCACCGGCAGCAAAGTGCCTCTCGAATTTTCGAGAGCACTTTGCTCAGTTCACACCAGGCAGTGGCGTATACTCATTAAAATACCAATGTATAGATCCGATTTCTTAGAGCTTTAATAGTTTTATCATATATCATTATCATTACCGTGTTACTTTTTCCAGCCCCTTTTCAAAAGTAATTTTACTTCTACTTGACTATAAGTTTCTGGAAGTTGTAGTAGTTTTACTTGAGTACAATTTTCCAGTGCCCAGTTTTCTGATTGGTAGTATTAGTTGTTATGCAGCAATTTCAATCTCATAGTAAAATTAAAAGAAGAAAAAAAGTGATTGAATCTTCTGCAGGCCTTTATCATAGCTTGCATTCTGACCTGTACTGATTCTACAAGTTTTTAAAAAAATATGAACACTCACGTTATTCAGTATTCCTCAGCACATCTCAGTGAAAGTCTTGTGATGTTACAGTAGCTTTCACATTTTGCCTTGTCAAATATTCCCAAAGATGTTTGGCAGGGTTGAGGTCTGATGGCTGTGAAGGTAAAGCCACTGCATGTCAGCACTCTTTGCTCTTCACTGGACTTCAAACAGACCTGGCACTGTGTCACCGCATGTTTAGGGCCATTGTCCTGCTGGAAAATGAGTCCTCTTCTACACAATTTCAAGCTGGAAGGGATGGCATGCCTCTGAAGAAGAGAGTGGTACTTTCCTTTGGTCAGTGTGTAGTACATTGTGTGCACATCAGCAGTTTCTGAAAAGGCAAAACATCCCCACACCTGAATATTGCCACCATCATATTTGTCTTGAGGATGTATATCCACTTATATTAACACGTCACATTCCTTTACAATCAAATGATGTAATCCTTATCTGTGTTAAATCATTAATAGTTGCAGCTTGTGTAGACGCCCATGTTAAATGAGTGAATACTTGTGAAATCCATACTGTGTATGTTGAGGGTTTACACATTTAATATCAGCATTTTTGAAGATTTAAATTTGTTTCAGTTCTAAGTAATTCCTTCCTAATCAACAGAGAAATCGAGTCATATTTAATACAGCATTATGAAAGATTATCAGAATTTCCTGCTCACCTAAAATTGCTTACTGTGATTAGGGTTTATAAATTCTCACCTGACTGGCTCACCTCACGTTTGACTGTCTGACCTCAATTTTCTCTTGATGCCGCCGGCATTGAAGCTGTGGAAAAAAGCCTTATTTCAGATGATCATCTGCCTCTCTCCATCTATTCTAGTTAATGGTGAAGAACAAAAACAGCCCAAAAATACAAAGCATCCAGTACCATTACAGAAAATAACAGGTCAACTTATGAGTCAAATCCAGAACTCCTAAGAGCAGTCCAAATCCGCCAATCAAAAATAAACAAACAAATTAAAGTGTTTGCACAGAATAAAGATGAAATATACAGGTAGTAGCAAAAGACTCCTGAGGTATATAGTTGGATCTCATCAAGCATGATCAGAAATGGCTTATACACCTTCTGGAATTAGTTTTGTGAATTCCAGCTGCTATAAAAAATGAGTTCCATCTCCTGCAACATGGAAACAACGAAGACTTTAGGTTTAGTGATATTCATTTTTTTTTTTTTTTTAGCTGAAACCATGTCTGTTTGAAAGCCTGCTTTTGATGAATGGGAGGGATGCTTGTCCAGTTCGAACAACATAATATTGCCCAAACACAGTATGTTAAGATTGAATATTTATTATAGCAGAATATACCTTGACACCTCGACAGTACAGTATCCATCACACTAAATTCAGTTTCATAGTAATGCAGCCTGTTGAACAGTTATGCATTCTAGCCAGGACTCTCCCTCAACAGTTCACCTGACCCTGGAACGCCCAGTTCTTCGGCCCAGACCTGCCTGACATGACTGGCATTTACTGGTACAATAAATGCTGTGACGGAGTGGGAGATCAAATGTTTAGATTTTGGCTGCGAGAAAAGTTAATCATAAAAAAAATATGGCTTGTTGGATTGATTGTAAATTCTGGAATACACTCCCATACAAATGCCTTACTTCGAGATGGTGATAGAAATGTGGTCAAGGAAGTGCAACAATTTTTACAGCGTTGATGTTGCCAGTCATTGGAAGGGGGAAGCCATTTCCAGTTCCCGATGTTGCCATTTAGTTTGCCCTCCACTGGACGGTATGTAACTTCTTTAATTGTTGTCAGCTAATTGTAAACCATGGCAGACTGCTAAATGATTAAATGTAGTTTTGTAGTAGGTTGTAGTTTGGTGTCTTATGCAATCTTAGTAGTTGGGTAATCAGCCAGCATAACGTCAAAGTGCAGTCTGATAAACAGACTTGAATTGACATAATTCATTATTTATAAAAATTTATTACAATTTACCTTCCAATTCTTCCACAGGGCAATGAAATTCTGGATCCTTCAGGTTTAGGAGAAAGGTTTCAGTAGTGGTGTCACGGTGGATGAGAGAGAAGTCAAGTAAACAAAGCAGGACTTTAGAAGGTGTTAGCATCACAGGGATCTGATAATGGAAAAAGCTGAATGTTATTCTTTGTGTTGTATATACAGTGTATGTGTGTCTTGGGGAGAGAAAAATGGGGAAAAGGAAAAAAAAACTCTCTCGTCCGAAATGTTGACAATTTAGTATTGCATCCGAACCTCATCTTTCTTCTCCTGTGTGTCTGTGTGTATGTGTGCGTGCGTGCGTGTATAGACATTTGAAAACCCATCTCGAGCTTTTGCAGTCAATAAATCGTGTTACAAAGTGTGTGTATATCTGTATGTGCACCTCAGACTGCAGGTGCACTTGCAAACATACAGAGATCAAAGTAACTTACTATCACATAAAATGGAAGCACTGTAGGGTGGAATCAGCATTTTTCAAGCAAGCTGACTGGGCCCTCCAGGGGGAGGCCACTCGATGCTTGTTGTGGTATGTAAGATTATTTAAGGATATTGGCGGACATCTTCTCAAATTTTCTCCTGCCTTTTCTGATCTCACGTCTTGTGGGGGACAAACAAGGAAATCTTTGTCAAGGGCTGTCAAAGATTTCTTGAATTCAAAAATATCTCTTCACAACTGTCAAACTGAATACATATGTCAACTATATGATAATGGGAAGGGAAATCAAACAGTTTGTCAAATAACAAAGTGAAGTTGAATACTAAAGAATGACCCAAAAGTACAAACAGGCATTCTAACATTTAGTGCAACATTCAACATAAAGCAGAACACATCCGGTGTTTACATGTACATGAATGTTTTGTTCAGATCACCCACATCCTCTTTCATTACTTAAGATTTACAAGCTTTTCTGAAACCTTTCGCTCTGCCTTGATCGTTTTAATGCCATGAGAAATACTGAAAAATCTGTAAGTTCATGAATTTTGTATTTTGATTACTTGTAAGTTAGGAATTATTTATTGTTAGTCTACACTTTCATATATTATTCACCAATCACTCTGGATTAAAGCCGTTGAACTCCCCTAATGGAAAAAACATAAAACCTAGGAGCCTGACTTGTTTAAACCTACCATGTTGGGACCCAAACAGAGTGGTTGTCACCTTGGGAGCTTTAGGCTCATTAGATGATACCACAACTCTTCACGTGGAGACTTAATGACCAAATGTTGTCTCCCTGCCTCATTAAAACCTATTAGCACTCATGTCATCTGGGGACCCAAACTGAGCGAATGTAGCCTCTTTCCCTGGGAGCCAGGCTCATTACAACATACTAGTACTACTGTCATGTGGGAGCCCAAAATGAGAACATGTATGCTGTCACCTAAAGACCAGGGCTCATTAAAGCATATTAGTACCTGTGTCATGTGAGGATAACCGAGTCCAGCCCCTTTTGGGTCTTGACCTGCAGTTTAAAAAATGAAAGCCTTAAGGCAGCACCACTGTCTCCTTGTTCAAACTCTCTGGGCCTTCATCGCACTATATTTTCCCCATCATTCATCCTGTGGCTAATAGCGCAGAGGGAGGGTTGGCCCTGGAGGTCATACAACCAATCGGCATCCAACACTGCAAGTGGAAAGTGGGATGATTATGTCTTTTTCTTCTAGTCTTCTCTCATCATTATTACATCTTTCTCTCTCTCTCCTCCTCCTCCTGATTACCTCTTGCCTCTCTCTCCGTCTTTCACTGCTTCTGTCTTCACTCACTTTTCCCCTCCTCCCAGTCTACAGTTGTCTATTAATGTCTTCCGTCCTCCATTTTTTTCAAAGTCTCCCTCTCTCCTTTCATTAATCACGATGTCATTCTCCTATAGAAAATGAAGTTAACAGACAGATGACTGCAATCAGCTTCAGTTCAACCTCGGGTCAGTCAGCATATATAGACTTTGTGTGTATCCGTGTGTGTGTGTACACACAACCTAGTGACTTCCCTGTGTGTGTAGATGTGTGATCATGTCCACAGTATGACAGTGACTGAAGCGGAGTGCTCTTCTCTCCATGAGTAATATGTCAATTCACAGTTCTATTAAATTCCACGGTAGATTTAATGGCATTTTGATCTGCATTTTGTATTATTATCATTACCGGGGCTTTGATGAAACCCCCTTCTTGCCTACTTCATAGCTGAAAGACGGCTCAGACTTGTATTGAATGAAGAAAACCTTTGCTTGCGTGCAACTTTGACAATCATTTTATTTTCACAGGTTATATTAAGACAGCTGGTTCGGAGATGATGTGTTGTGCTGAGATTCTTTTAAGGAAATAATCAAAGTAGAAAAATGAAGGGAAAGGGGAGGCACAAGATAGAAGGGTAAAAGGAGAATGAAGAGTAAGTAGAAGGAAAAGCGATTGTAAGAAAGCCAAATGTGAGTAGACTGGAGAGGATGGTATTGAGGATAAGAGAGTGGAAGGAAAAGAAATGAAAGAGATCACCTAAAACCATCCTTGTGTATCATGGTCCCTATTTTAAACATGTTTACTCATTCACTCAGAAATCATCTAACTTTAGTGATATTGGCAGTGCGGTCCTCCACGACGGCTGCCCAGGTGTGCAGCCATGAAGCACTCTAATTGGGCACATCAATAAGTAGCCTGATGATCACATGTACTCTCGTGTAAAGCCGCCATTTCCCTCCGTGTTTGCTCGGGAACTGTCTATGATGAGGAGTGGAATATTAATGGTCTAGCAGATGAGGAATTCAGGAAAGCATGCCCCAAAGAAAGCCGTGCCAGTAACGTGAATCAGAAAAATGGTTAAGAAGCAAATATGAGCAGCGGAGGCAACAAATGATTCATGTGGCTGGATCCAGGCAACAGGGACGACGAAACCGGATTTGCAATGTTAATTCATGTGGGCACAATAGCTCTAATACTTTGAGACAGGGGTAGGAGTGTAACTGCAGCGATGGCAAAGTGAATAAGGGGAGCCTAGAGTGTAAGGAGATATGAGAGGAGATTGAAGGGGAGAAGAAAAAGGGATGAGAGTCAAGGAAAAAGTCATGGAGGTGAGATCAGAAGTGAAAAGGACCTGAGAGGCAGCACAAGGTAGTGGAGAAAGAGAGAAAGATCAGACGAGGAAAGGATGGCCAGAGAGAACAAGAGTGGAACAATTCTTCTCTGTAGAGAGGAGGCAACTGGATTAGAGCAAATGGGAAGGGGAGGGATTGGGAGAGGGGTGAAGAGGACAGAAAAGCTAGATGTAGATAGAGGAGGAGCAGAGGAGAGGGGAACAGACATGGAGGAGGGGGAGAACAGATGTACAGGAGAAGGGCGGAGGAATTCTGGGAATAGGTTTCCTATTTGAGAATAAATTATGTCATTTATACTCCAGAAAAGAATCAAGGCATTTAATGGTGACACCCCCTAAAGGACAGCCGGAGGCAACAGGAAAGGAGGGATGGCACGAGCGTGCAAAGGACGGAAGAAATATGAATAAGGAGGCGGAAGGATAGATGTATATTGGAAGTGATGGTCTCATCAGCTGTTGTACAGGTTGTTACCCAATACAAATACATCATTTCAGTATGAATTCCAAACTGCAAAAACCTCTTTTGCTGGAAGCACGTGGGTTTTATAACCATTTTTAAAATAAAGTTATTCAGCTAATAGGACTCATTGCAGGCGTACCGAATATTTATTTGCTGTGGTTACAAGAAAGTAAAAAAAAATACCAGTGGCAGGTCGCTGAACAGTCACTGTCATGGCAACAATAATAAACATGTGGTTAAGGTTATAGAACGGTCACTGTTTGGTTTGGTGGAGGCATAAAAAAAAACTTAGGTAAGATTCAGGAAAAGATTTCTGGTGAAGGTTAAAATAAGTACTTTCTTAAAGTGAAAGACCGTTGTCACGGTTACAATAAACGCTGGCAATTGAAAGTGGACTTATTAGACGTACTCCTTTGTTCCCATGATGATTACTGCGACTGCTTAAAGACGCCTAACAAGAAGATTTAACTGCAAACATGGACATATCCCAAACCTACCTAACCCCATTGTGATCCAGACGGGTGATCAATGACTGGCAAAGCTGTAGTAATTGTAAGGTGGGGAGAATAAAGAAAGATAAATAAATAAGGATAACACAGAGGGACGGGGGACAAAGAGGTCACTTCACAGGTTCGGAAAGAGTAGGGGACAGATGAGATTACACAATAAAGGGAAAAAACGGGTTTTCAACACACGTGCTACAAGAGCAGATTAGACTGAGTGTATGAAGAGAGAGAAAATGGAGAGAGTTGTGGGAAACTGACGAGTTAATGGGAGATGAGTAGAGAAAGCAGTGACGGAGAAGCGGGGAACACTGCATGAAGAGATGTGACAAGAAATGGGATGAAATCACATGCATGTCAGTGGTTGATGGTGTAATTGAAAGCTGCAGAGCAGATTTGTGAGAAGAAAAGGGAGACGTGATGGGAGAAGGGGACATAAGAGACAAAAGAGGGAGCACAGGCAGGGGCACAAGGTTTCATATGTCAGAGCTTTCATGTGTCATATGTCAAAGAAGAGTTTCCATGTGTCAGAGCAGGAGATGGGACTGGGGGAGGAGAGGAAATGTCATGTCAAAAACAATGTTGTAATTTACTGCTAATGGGGAGATGAGGGGTGGAAGAGAGCAGGAGAAAACTGGAGAGAGGAAAGTGGAGAAGTGTGCAGTGGAAGGGGTTTGATGGATGGAAATAAGGAAGCAACGCTGAGCAGATGAGTTTAAGACCAGAAGAGAAGAATAGAAAAAGATCTCAGGAGTGAAGGAGTTGATTGAAGTCAAATGTCCTGCTCCACAGGTACAACAACTTACTCATCTTCCCATTGCAAGCATTTGGCCATTCAAAATCTGAATCAATTGTTTTGTTTTTTAAAGAAGGAAGGAAAAACAACAACTGAGATCTGACTAGATGTGGGAAATAAGAGGGGTGGGAGAGGAGGAGGGAGAGGGTCAGGGGGAAGAAGTGAGGTGAGAGGAATGTCATTCCTCACCAGAAGTGGTGTAATTATTTGCTGCAGAGTAAGATGAAGCAGGGCCACAGTGGCAGTTTTCTGACGTCAACCATTTTCTAGTATGAGGATGAATATTAATGAAACTTCCAGTGCTAAAGAACCGAACAAAGAACGATTGTGGGCTCCCTGTGTGTAAGGAAAAATTCAGATCAGCACATAGGTGTTGTATATCATTAAAGCACTGGCTGTGAGCCATGCATTTAGTCATTTAGTAGCAGGTATTTGGCATCTCATCTGTTAAATTCAGGCTGGTGAGCGCAATCATCCAAGAAAATGCAAACTATCAGACTTATAAATCATACTTGGCTTTGTGCAGCATACTCGTCTTTCTGTTAGTGGGTACTAGGGGGTTGTGTTACCGTGGCCCAGAAGTCTGGAAGGAAAACGCCACAACAACAACGGAAGTGAGAGAGAATGGAATGGTTGACATCGGTTGCCGTGGTGATGCTCACACGTTGCACCATGAAGGAATGTACTAAACAATGATTATTATCTCTATGTGATTGTCTCAAATGAGCAATGTTGTTCTATGGTGTCTTCACGTTTGGCTATTATGAAGCTAGCTATGCAGTGCGTTAACGTTAGCATCACGTCATGTAGCTAACGCTAGTCAATCAGATGGATGTAACCCAACCTACACCTGCGTGGAGGCATTTAGATATAAGGGCTGATTCACTCAACACTTTTGATGAGTGTTGCCAGACAGAACTTGACAGTCACCGTCTCCACCTTGTGAGTATCGCCACGGCAACCGATGTAACATCCCTTGTCACTCGCCCCTTGTTTTGCTGTGACATTTGTATTGTAACGATGTGGCTGTTTCTTGTTGTGTTGGCTGTTACCCATTTGTTTTGTGACCTTTGCATTCTGTTCCAGAATCCAAAAGCCGCATATTGTAGATAAAAGATACCAATGGCACTAAACATATAAGCCATTGTTTTGGGGACAGTACCATTAATTCTTTACCTTGATTGGTCAGTCCACTGCAGCCACAGACCCTCAGAGTGACTCAGTGGTAATCACTGTCATCGTATGGTAGGAAGGTATTGGGTTCACTAACCAACTGAGGCATCATTAAACTCAAATTATCCAGTATTATTAAGTTTCTGTGCACATTGTGTGATGAGAATTACAGCAGAGACTTTGCTTTTTATTTACACAAAAGGGTGCCTTTGCGTGACCGTGCAGTTGGCTAATATTCACACACATAATGCAAACTGCCCGGGGTGTACAGTGGTAAATGTTTGTCTGGGTCTGAATGTGCTTCCCCATCTGCTCTGTGTCTGAAATCAGAACCCAAAGTTCAGCTGGGGGACAAGCCTATTGGGGAGGAAAGGAGATGAGTGCAAAGAGGACAGGGAATGTTTCTGCAAAAGAGGGAAAACGAGGAGAACAGAGAAGTGAAAGAGATTGATCCATGACTGAAAATATCATTTAATGAACAACTGCTGCTGTCTTGGTTGTCTGCTGTGTGATCTACCTCACATTAACTGTATCAAAAGTTAAAAGTTCTTTTTAGTTTTGTTTTACACATTACCCCTTTTGCTCGCTCTGCTTAATGTGCTGTCAACAGAATTTACTTCCCCGTGTTTCTCCTGCCCTTGACTCAGCTCTTTGACCCGGTGAATATTTCATCCTCCATCACTATTAAATGTTAAACAGCATACATTAGTGAAAAATGAACCTCCTGCTTTGTTCATGCATTATGATGAAAACACGTTTGGCGGTGGGACACTGGCGAGGGATCATGACTTGTTGGTGCTGCTTGTGATAACGATGGTATCTGAGGGGTAATAACTGATGACGGCATCTGTCACTCAGGTAGCACATAGTTCCCCTACTCCTCCTTCAGTGGCTGACTGTTTTTTTTCCCCACACACTGTCAGCCATTACAGAGATTGTAAGTGTGTGTGGACCATAACAAAAATAGAAAACTATGCTTGTCAAAACATCATGAAAAGACCTATGGGAATGTATTCAGAATGTATAATGGCCTTCAAGTAGTATTTTAGAGCAGGCCAATTAAATAATACACACAGAGTCCTGATAACTTGGTGGCAGTGATTATGCAGAGACTGATTTTTGTTTTTCCTCGATTATTCATTCAAACCACATCAACCCGTTGGCAGATGAGATAGTTTGAACATTTCGTTTGAATATTCAGTAGTGTGTGAACAACACAGGCAAAACGCATGGCAATTTAATCTTGATTAAAGTTTGAGATGCAAGAGTCCTACTTTCCTCGATGAAAAGAAAACAAAGGAAAGTGTGAATCAGACACCGCAAACGTGAAGTTCTGTACTGCTAGACATTGACATCACTCTTTTAACCAGCATTAAGCTACTTCAATTCCCGTGGGTAAGTTAAAATGGTTTGTCTCCATTAATGCTGGATTTTTAAAATTTCACGATTAGATTTCCTTCCAACATTTTATGGATGTCCAAGAAACTATATTTTTTTTACGGCAAAGCTTTAGTTCTATAAGCAATGTGTGTTTCAAACAATACTTTGTAATCATAAACCTTTTTAAATATATTTTACTGTAGACTGTACAGTAGGGAAATAATCTCCACTAGAGTGTTGAAAGGAACCAGCAGTGCAGGATTATAATTGGGGCGATCAAACGGCAGAACCATTTTATATCTGAATTTGTGTTATGCTTAAATAAGCAAATACATTTTTAATATGGGATTTCATAAAATTCAGGAGCCGCTGACATATTGGCAATATTCTTTATATGCGTTGCTCGCATTTGTTTATTTCTTGTTTATTAAGAAAACAAACAAAAACAATATATTTATTGATAACTGTGTTAAAAATACGATTGAAAATGTGTCCAGCTGATTTTCACTCACGATACACAAAACAAAAACATAATTCATACGTAGTATCGGTTTACATCCCAAGATAGTTGAGGTTGTGATGCAGTGACTCCTTGCTTGGCAAAATGAATGAAAAGTTACGTATGGGATCTCAGTGATAAGAAAGACTCATCTAACATTGTGATTACTCTGCTGATAGAGGAAACGCGCGCATATACATGCACAGACCTAACATAGGCAAGAAAGTATACTGTACACATAGCTTGATAGCAATCATGATGACCCTCCCTGTGTCTCTGTATCTTCATCGCTCTCTCTCCCCATGTATCTTTTACAGTATCTCATTTTCTCATATTGGAGAGAAAGATGCGGGAGATATGTGATCAAGGAGCTAAATTGATTTGAGATGTGACTGGATTTTAAAAAGTCTTGTATGTAATAACAGACATTGGTTGATATCGCACATTTGTGAGGTGAGAACAAAAGTATCTTCTCTCAGTGATTTTTTTGGGGGGGGGGAAATGAGTAAAGCAGCTGTTTGTAATGGATTTAACCCCTCAGGGCAACGCTTTTCAAGTGGATGGTTGTGCAGTTAACCAGAGTGGACCATTGATACAAGCTACAGCCAAGAACATGAACAAACCGTTTAGAAATTCTTTCTAAAAGCATTACTATGAATATGATGTAACATTTCACAACTTACCAACATTTTAAGAACATTTTAAATTATATCCTCCTTGATGCATTTGGGCTTTTTTTTTATCTCTAGGGACTCATGATACATTTCAGCTACAGACATAATCAGATAATCAGGTGGTTATATAGTTCATCTAGGTAATATGTAAGTACACAGCCACAGTTGGTTCTTGTGAGTGCCACTATTTTATGTTAGTTGATTAATTTTCCAAAATGATAATCGCATGATTTCTTTTAAAGACTCCCTCTCTATCTATGATACAGTATATCAAGAGGCCTGCAGTTTCGAATGAACAAACAAGGTCCTCGGTGGAGATGTTAAGGAAAGAAGGAAAATGAGCTTTTAATGAGTTTGGAGTTAACTTAGTCGAACACCACGTCTTCAGTGATGACTGATGAGAAATGGGACGTCTCCAATGTGTGATTACAAATAAGTGTTTGCTCTTATTGCATACTTTCTGTTTAAAACATAGCAGCAACCTGCCTGAGTCGCAGGTCCAGTCTCCAGACTTCCACTCAAGTTTCCCTTCTCTCTCCATCTCTCTCTGGTTGTTTAGCTTGTTGCCATAACAACTTAAACTTTGAGAGTTCTCGTTTCATTCGACTTGATAGCTAACCTTTTAAAATGTTTGCAGCAAACCAAAAATATCTACAACGGTTGAACATAGACTTGCATTTCCATGGCACGAGGCATTTTTCTATATCCTGCCTAATTTATTCAGCTCTCTAATAGTTGATTAAGGATCCCGCTTGTTATTATCCAGGTTCATGTAAACGGGCCACTCGCAAGCACCAGATGCAAAACAAAGCACTTGAGACTTGTATTATTAATGTGTATGCTAATGCACTCATTTTAATGTATTATGTAAGTGACTCATTTACCGATATGGATAATTAGTGTTTGTATTTGTTGGCACAGATATTCTTGTGATTACCTTTAATGATATCATGAGATAAAATACTCACTGCGGTGCACCTGACAGTGTGTTGTTATTCCCAATCTCATCATGTTATTTTAATAATTTGCGACATTTAACTGTTTGAATCTGTTAAGGGGTCAATTTGGATTCACAGTCTTTCGCTGAGCAAGGAGTGAGAAACAGAATGAAAGAAAAGTAGACATTTTTATTCCATATTGTAGATAGCAAACTGCAGTCTCCTGGCGTCAAATCCATGTTTCGTCAACTACATAAAGCCGTTCTGATTGGTTAATAAGCTTTTATCTCATTTCAAAGCAGTGTATCAGAGCAGAAATACACGCTGTTGCCTGAGTTTTGTTTTTCTTGTTTTGCTCATCCAAAGTGCACAAGCACGCTACGTAAAATTACATTATTCTCAACATACAATTATTCACACACATCCCCATGTCAGGATTCTTTTCAAACATGAATCTTAATTCATGAATACAAAACTACTTTCACTCAGATCACAAAATAAAAATAAAATAAATGTACAAATATGAGAGAGGTCTTACATGATACGGTAACAATCACGTCACGTACGTCATAACTCAAGCTCTACTCGTGGAAAATTGTCACACTGGGCCCTAAATGCCGCACCTCTGCACAAAATAACACACATGCATGACACGTTTCAAGACTGAGAGAATCAAGACAAAAATGCAGACGCAAGATTAGTATAATCAAATATGGCTTAATGCAGGATGCAGACGTCAGGAGTACCAGACCCCCCCAAAAAAGTTGGAAAAGAATCTGAATAGTAGGGCTGAACGATTTGGGGAAAATATCGAATCGGGTTGGTGGTGTTGCCCCGTGAAGTAGCAACGGTAGCATGGCATGTTCTGCACAACACCTGACGCTGCGCAGCATCGTCCTTTTGTAAACCGACGTGCTGTTCCTGACTAAAGTCTCCGCTGTATCGGTTTCCGACTGTTCTGTCGAGCTTGAGGCCATTGCGCAGCGGGGTTAGTGCAGCGTGACTGATGCTTGTTCTTGGAAACGAGTGCTCCGTTCGATCGCGTATCACGTGACAGTGTAATCGTGTCCCTTGCGGTTAGAAAATCTTATTTTATCATATCGCGATATTATCGCAAATGCAATTAATCGTTCAGCCCTACTGAATAGGTAAAGAGGTACCAATAGCATCAGTAGAATTAGAGTAATGGAAAAACTCTGATCTGACTGGGTGTGGGGGGAAATAAAGGGGCGGTGTCATTCAATTAACATTTTTTACACCCGTTGTAATGTTTGTTTCTCTATTCTAGACAATTATACTCCTGACATGAGACAGTGCAGTCTTCCTCCTAGAATTCCCTGTACAGTAAGGGCAAACATGAGTAGCCACTACAGTGTAATTACTCATACATGAAGTAATGAGAAAATGGGAGCCAGCTGCAGAGACGGAGCACGCGAGGAGATGAGCAGCTGGTGTGTAGAGTAGCGGAACACACAGAACACACCTGGTGGACAGGTGAAGAACCGCCAGACCTTAACGATGCACAAACACACACACACACACACACATTGAAACATACATAGAGAGAAAAAAATATCCGGGAGAGAAGAAGACAGAGGCAGAGGGCGCTGACGTTGCTGTGACATACACACAGTGCTGGAGATAGTTACCCCCGAGCTTACAGTCAGGAAATAAAAATAGCACAATTCAGTACTGCCAACAATTTGCAGCATTTTGGAAGCCATTTCAACAATCTATCGTGCGGAGGCACCTGGGACAGTCGGCATTATCAGTAATCTGTCAAGAAAACCTGGCATGCAAGTAGTGTGCGTAACAAACATACACACCACTGTGCTGCCTCTTTGTGTCTCTCAGATTTTTTACCAACACTGAGAGAAATAAAAGATTGTCTCCCTTGCAGACTCCCCTCTGAATCAGCTCATTTATCAGTTGTTTACTCCGACATTAATCAATAACTAAAGAACAAGTTGGTTCACAGCTGTAAATGGAAGATAAACCACCCTTAGAAAAACTCCAACTTGCTATAATACCCTCAAACACTTTTCATATTCCTATCACACACGCACAAACAAACACACACACACACACACACACACACACACGTTGATGTCCAGGAACTGCAAATATCCACATTAGTATTTTTGGAATCAAATCTCCATTAGTTCCACAGTAATTGCTTGATAAAAAATGTGATGGCTTGATGCTGGAAAATTCTGGCTGTCAAAAGTCTGCCCACCAAATGTCATGGGAATCCCCTCATCGGTTTTACAGTTACCCAACATAAAAGCTGACAGCTATACAAACAGGAGGAAAACATAACTGAGTTAAGTTAAAATGGCAATTAAAAGAAGTCTCTGGTATTTAGGCCTTCAGAGAAGATGTGCGTTGTTTTGTGCTGTTACCAGGGTTACACCAATAATGGCGCCCGGAGTTTAAAATAAGGGCTCCGAACACAATGCACACAATGCCCTGAGAAAAATAAATTGCTTTCCGTCTCAGATACTCATCTCGCGCATGTCTGTTCTCTCTGCCATTTGTGTAAATTAAAGTCGTTCCTTTTTTTAATTGGAAATCGCAATTAAGTTTCACCTATAGAACTTTTTAGATTTTTTTTTAGCTGTAAACTAATTTGCCACCAACAACCCAATTAAACCTATATATGTTGAGATTTTAAACACCCCCTGATTCAATTAAGAACCTTTTTGATATTTAAATGGATGTCAATCCATGTATTTGATGTTTTCCCCTCATTTTTGTTGAAGATTCTTTTTGTGTGTCATGCAACCCTGTGCAGCGTTGATGACTATCTCAGAGGCACAGCAAGCTTTCTTTCTTTAACACACGGTCAGCAGAGCAAGATTGTTTGCGTTTGTGTGTATTCATGCATCTGTGCGTGTGGCCCGGCCGTAAGACTTTCTCAACCCAGGGTGACCTAAGAGAAGTCTTTTTATGGTTACAACAAATCATTTTTTTATTCCTCTTGGTGGAATATAGACTCAACAAATCTAAGCTCCTACAGCCATGCCAGCAGCTTTCTGAGACTGTGCCTGTGAGAAAAATGCTAATTTCACAACGCTAACATGACAATGATAATATACTAATGTTGGACAGATATGGTTGCCATCATCATCATTGTCCAAGTAAAGCTTGTTGGTAGCTAACATTAGCATTTTAACAGGTAGGCCACTAAGTTGATAGGAACGTCTTTAGTTTCAGTCACAAACATACAACATTGTTTGATGTTCTTGTATTTTATTTGCATATGAAATGTCTATACATTTGGATTACATTGATTTAACATTAATATTTAACATACATAGATTTAACATTAACAAATGACCAGTCTGTGCACCAAGCTGTTGCCCAGACTGGGTTCAAAATATATTTGGGTAACATTTGAGAAAGACAGGTCGCTGAGGATACAGCATTTTTGTACGAGTGACCTAAAATTATTTGTTTGTGCACATGGGTCCTAATATTTGTCATGTTGACAAACACATTTCCGGCCATTTCAAACACTGTTGACAACAGTGAGCAATGTCAAAGTTGACATAGACAACAGTGAAAGATGAAAATGATGTGCCAGGAATTGATTCAAAGGAAATCTAAAATAGGAGAATTGAAGGGATTAGTGCGGATCCTGCTGATGCACCTTTGCCATGTCTATTCATACCGATCTGTAGGCAAACTCTCCCCTTACCTGGGAGCTAATAGTTTGCTCACAGTTGTGCTTCATCATCTCTTCCCTTTCTGCAGCTCCCCTCCTCCGTCCTGTGCCTCCTTTCCCTCTGGCCTAGTGCCTTCTCCAGCTCAGAGTCTGTGTGCGGATTATCACTGGATGAGCAGTCATACTATGAGAAGTCTAATCCGTCATTAAGAGACAGAGTTACACGGGATTTAAAAGACACAGAACGACCTGACGTGTGCCTGGACACACAAAAACCACGTTAAAACTGGATACACATTCAGATGAACTGTACAATATGTTCACTCCCATTATTACTTTGCATATTTCAAATGTTCAGATGGATTAAAAAAAGAGGAGGGAGGGGGATCACACCATGACAATTTCATGAAATCGTGTCTGGTGTAAATGCAAAACCAGATATCATGTTTTGGAAAATTGTGCAAAACATAAATTCTCCGAAAAGAATTGCAAGTGTCGGATAAGTTTTTCATCCCCGTGCTCTTTTGTAAACATTGAGCAATGAATATAATCTAGTCAGTTAATATTGCTGCACAGAGCAAAACAGGACGAACGTTTGTGTCTGATTAGTAAAAAATGTGCATAATGATTAGAAATTATTGATTGAAATGTGAGCTCCTCCAAGTTTCTACAGTCCTAATTACAAACAATTTAGACGTTAACACCTACTTAATTAAGATCATCTTTAGTTGCTCGCAGCAACAAAAAAAAATAGAAGTCGACATATCAACCTTCAAATGCTTCCCGACATCTCATGTGCCTCCGCTGTGTCAAAGGATGGGGTCCAACCCGTTCATCCTACAGTTTCATCCTGCTGGGTGGCTGATTGGCTGGCAGCTTCATGAAGGGTGAGTAAAAGAGCGGAAGGGACTGCACGACCCTGCACAGCCTGGAAACCACCTATTCCAAAGGCTCTGTTTTGGAGAACGAAGACCAACCGCCGCTTCCTCAGCGTCCCCGTAAGAGCTGTCACTCCTTCAGTGAAATTCAGTCCTTGTAGGACTGAGATTTCATTCGGCTGTACTTCCTTTACGTTATTGGCACAATCCTACACATTACTTAACAGTTTATTGAAGCATTCTCAGACATACACACCCCGACCCTGCATTGCATTGCTTATTTTCCTCAGTCACAGTTTACAGTGACCCTCACCTCAAACATAATTTTATTAGCTCATTCTTCAATTCTCATTCTTTCACTGCGTAAATCATTCAATTCTGATGTGGGGGCCTGAGTCACTTTGGGTTGTAGAAAAATGTCTTTATGTTATCTACTGTGGCACTTTATTTGTACCTACTGTAAACAGTGACCTTGAAGAAAAATGGAAATTACTGGCCTTTTCTTGGGGTCAAATCTTGCTTTTCATTTGTCGCCCGTCACTCGTGTGCCGAGATTAAGGTAAACAACAAATTTGTGACACCAGCATATACTTGGATTCAAATTGAAATTGCAGTTTAATACAACCGGGCCTGTGAGAATCTGAGTGGGGTTTCTTGTGACCAACACGTATTGCAACTCTTGTGATTCACTCACTTCAAGGTCATTTGTATGGGCCAGAGAAGAGAAGCCCACCATGCAAGTGACATTCATGTACAGTAGTTTCTACATTTTGAAAGAATTCACATATGAAAAGGTTAAAAGATTTTGGGGAGCTGCATGGAATAACATCCCCAAGGGTTGTGCCAGTGTTGTGAATGTGTGTGACCGTGTCTCGGTAAGCATTCGTGAAAGTATTGTGCATGTGAGCGGTGTCGCAGTCTGACCTTTAGAGAAAGGTCAGTCCATTTGGAAGGGGAATAGAAAGACCATACGGACATACATGACAACTGGTGATAAAGATCCACTGCAAACGACAAAATCAGTCTTTGCTGACCTTTATCTATCTATATATCTATTAAGTGAGGAGTTATCTGGGAACTGATGTAATTCGTACTGTGTGACTGGATCGGCGAAGTCAATTTTAGGCATCCACTGATATAAAAGCTGTTCACACACCCTTCACTGCTGCTTCTCTCCATGCCTGCCTCTCTGTGCTGCTCTCCTCTGTGTCCATCCTCCCCCTGCTCTGAGCGACTGGTCGATATCTTTTGTAAAGAGACGGTTTTGACACGAGGAATGATGATGAAGACAGTCAGATTCCAGAAAAAATCTATCTGGCTAAATGGACTCACTGAAAAGCCAATAATACCATTACAATAATAGAACAGAGTGATCCACTGTGTCTTTTTTGGCTTTATACACGCACAAAGAAAGCTTCTCATCTTACACAGCTACAGTTAAGGTTTGATTCAATACTTGGTTAAGGTCATTACAGGAACAAAATCCTGGTAATGGTTTGGGAGTGACTGCTGTTAAGTTTAAAAGAAGCCAACATTAATTAGTCGGTTGTAAAACTTGTTAAAGTCAAATGTTTTGTTGCGATGTAATAACTTTATACAGTCATAAATACTATGGATGCTTTTGTGCTTTTGTGCTTGAAAACATGCTCTTGATTTTTACTTCCGCCAACGAGGTTATGTGATTGGTTCAGTTTACTTGCATGATTTGCATAAACATTTTATCATAGATTGGGGCTCGAACACGGTAACGGGTGAATGAATTTTGGGAATGACATGATTCTTCACTGTTGCGAGGAGGGATTGCTCAGCCTTGATGGAGGTCTGCCAAATCTGAGTGCTCTTGTTTCAATCTGTGTATTGGAGCTAACAGTAATTAATGTGTACCATAGAATATAAATTAGATCACTTAATATTACTTAAGGTGTATTTGAGAAAATGTGTGTATACTCTACAGTTTCTGTTCTTTCTGTCTGTTTAAATATTTTTGTTCAATTGCTTAAAATCAAGACATGCCTTGATATTGTTACAGTACAAGGCCATAGAAAAGCATTACAACTTTGACATGGCAAATTATATAAAACAATAATTCCAAGACAGTGGGTTTCTTTTTTTTCTTAACATTGCTGCAATGTATTACATGTTCGTAGTGGAGTGGCTGTTTATGCAGAGTGAGAGAGAGAGAGAGAGAGAGAACACAGAATGAACACAGTGGTGTTTGTGCTGTGTCATGTTAGAGATACATAAGTGATTCTCATTAACTGACAGAGATGAATCCTTAATTACTGTTATTGTGGTTTTGACAAATGCTGACACACTAAGGCACACAAAAAATAATGACATGGATATCGATGGTATGCTAATGGTAATGTTAGTTTGTGTTTTTTAATGGGCACAGAGATGGTAATAAAGGATTTATCAAAGTCACCATGGCAGTGATTTAGTTAATACATGGGAAACTCTCCTGACATTATAGTCACTGACTGTGAGTTATATTTCTATGAGGTGGTGTGGCCACATCATCTTCTCTATCAATAACCAAACAACCAAAGATTGATTTAGAAATGACTCTTAATAGCTGCCAGCTCTGTGGCAAATGTGTTTCATGCAGTTTGACAATATTTCAAATGATTGACATTTAGCCTTTAATTAATTGATTTTGTTTCAACCCATATGGTTTTACCCCAATGGTAAACACACACACACAAGAAAAATCTCTTTCATATGTGAATGACAAAAAACAGATATACAAATGTACGGACCCAATTTTCTGTCTGTTTGGGAACTGCTTCAGTGACACTAATGATTGCCTATATTTTGATATGATTACATTTGATTCTATGAAGTCAATGGACACACGTCCTAGACTAAAAATAAATAGATAAGATGGCTGAATGGTTAGGTTTGCTTACCACGTCGTTCCCCTGCTCTCTCTCCCCACATTATTCCACTGTGCCTATCCAATAAATGCATGAAATGCCCCTAATTGTTTTCCCTATGGATTTAAAACTTTGAACCCTGTGGTGCAAAGCAGCCGTTGCTTTTGTCTTTTTGCACTCCTCTCCTCTGGGATATTATGTACAGATAACAAGAGATTCATATATGATCACACCCCTCAAAGGAGGCTTTGTAGGCTTAGCTATTCATCTTTACAAATCTGCACACGTACATTTTGCATGTACATTGGGATTATCCCATTCAACTTTATGGCGCCATGCCCCCATAAAAAGGCAGGACCAAGCTAACACCACATCCTCTGTGACTAGTTGAACAGCAGGGGGACTTGTTAGACAGCTCTGCGAGGAGTCTCATAGCTACACCCCCTGCCGCGACACTGGCTTGACAGCATATAACATTTGAGTCATGCATGTCAGTCTGCTGAGCGCTGCCACTCTCCAGCTATTCCACCTGCAAGGCACATTGAGCCCACTTATGTGGGTTTCTTCAGTTATTTTACTTTTTATTCAAATACTTGACCTTAGTCGAGGTTAAAGTGTGATTGACGTAAAATGTGAGAGATGATAGCAGAAAGAACAACGCGTTTATTTGCTGGCAGCCCTTTTTTGTGGGAGGTGTGGGCTTTGCGGTGCTGACACAGATGGTCAGTCTTATCTGACTTTCTTTTCTGTCTGAGTTTTTGGGCCGATGAGCACCATTACTCTGTTTGCTGGTCATGGCAGCGGCCCCATCAGTGCAAACACCCACACACACCCAGACAAGTCGGCTCCATTTCATGCGGCTCCATTTAATGCATGCCCCTTTCTAATGCAGTAGTTCTTCCTGTGACCCAGCCTTTTGAGTGATTTACAGAGCTGTGAAAACTAAACTTATTCTCTTGAGGTGAAACAAGGTGTTGATAATCAGTAACGCATGTCCATATCTATTCAATCTTTCACTTACACAAAGCAAATTGGCACTCACGCAGAAGTTATAGCTCTTTATTTGTCTTCATCAGTGTCCTTTCAGAAACTAAGATACCAGATTCAGTATTGTTTTCCTAGTTGTGATGCTAAGGATGGGGATTTGGAGTATTGGTCTACAGTATTGGAGACATGGGTTTTCGCTTTTGTCTAGTGTTGTAGAAGTCTTCTTTGTATATGAAAGGTCTGCAAAGCTAAAAAAAGGCCAAAGTTCGCGGTAAAGGGAGCTCCTCTCCCTGACAGAAAACACTGCTCCATGGCTCCTGTTCTTTACTTTCTTTTTCTTTTAGGTTCTTCTCCATATGGGATTTGACTCCTTTACACTGGCAGCTTTACAAAACTCATCTCTGTTCCACAGTCCCATTGCAGCTTTTCCCCCCCTGTCTATCCTATTATGACACAGTATTGCCATCACACTGTTACCAGGGGAGGACCAACCAGCAGTGGGATCAGAAAGCGTCCTCATTTACTTCCTCAGCTCCCGGTGCTGCCAGGAGATCAGTCGGTAGGGGGCTTCAGTCTAAAGGGCCGTCCTGCTCTGCAGCCAATGAATGCTGCTTAGCTTTCAATGAATCATGCTCCTGCTTTCAAGAGACGGTCTGCTCAAACACATCTGCTCAATACTCATGAGGGCAGCCAAGCTTCAGAGAAAGGGAAGTGTCATTGAGGTGAAAGTCCCATCTCAGCAAGCCTGTTCTCAAACAGGTCTGCTTGCTGAGCAGCACTGTTTGCTGGATGGTAAGATGAGGAGGGCATTGACAAAGCCCTGCTCCTCACCCCAGCTGGGGCCAAAGAAGATGGCAACAGAATCAGCCCTGCTTTCTGTGGGCCAGAGCCGGAGGCCTAACTGGCCTCCAGGCTAATGAACTGGGGACAAAATAGATTTTTTTACGCCGTGGCTGCTGCTGGCTCGTGCAGTACTTGCCAAAGCAGGCTCTGAGCTGAGACACCATTATTGGCAGTGCCCCTCACCCAACAACACTTGTGCCCAGAGCCGGTGGAGCAGAGAGCATGGTGCTGATTTTAAGCTCGGCTTACCATGAGTTTTTTGCCTGCTCATGAGGCGGCAAGCCGGGGGACAGCCGCAATAATAGATCCAGCAAGAGACGAATAACCTACTGCCTTTGTGCTGCTGTCAAAGGAGACATGGAGTGGGGGCTGGTGATTGTTAATCAGGGCTGAAAAGTAGTGCAGGGCTGAATATTTGAATACTCTAGGGATGGACAGAATTTGTATCTGTTTTCAGACATGAACTCCGGAAAATCCGGCATTTACGGTGTCTGGGTAACGCATGCAACCATGCACCGAATGGACAGTACAAGCTGTCAGTCACACTGTATCCACTCCCCAATTAAATACTGTGGTTTATCGTCTATTTTACTCTTAATAAGACCATAGCATACAAAATTAACATCATGCTGTATTGAAAAAGACTCAAAACTTAGTAGAGTCATTTTCTCACAGACTTCTATAGAAACGTACTTCGTTTTGCAACCAGTGGAGTCGCCCTCTGCTGGTCATTACAGAGAATACAGACTTCAGGCACTCCCACATTGACTTCATCCTCCGGACCAAGTAGACTATAGTCTATGGTCCTCACATAAATGTCCGGACTTCAGTGTCTTTCAGTGTCTGAAAGCAGCTAGTGTTGCCACGATTTATGCACATTATTGTTGCCAAGCAGTACCGCATCTGTTTTGTAATTGTGTTGCAGGTCCTTCTAAATACCCAGGCCACCTTCCGTTCATGAAAAGCTTTTACCCCCCTTCCACCGGGTGTTTAGAAGGGCAACGTGATGAACAAGTGCAATGTCTCAGGAGAAGAAAAACAAAACAAACATCTTTATAGAAAAATGTTGCTGATTATCACGTCAAATGGTTTGTTGTGTTTCTTCCGCTGGTCAGTGCTTTTAGCCAACCACCAGGGATAAAAGAGCTGTGGCAGTGGGTCAGGTTGAGTAAGGCTACTTTGGAAATGTGTAACTGTAGCAACCTTCACACGAGCTTCTGGTTAATGAAGTTAGATATGCCCAAGTTGTGGGTTCATAATTAGCTCGGTCCCTCTGGGAAAAGGAGGTGGCAGCTTTACGCTCCCTATTTGCCGTGTGATCTGCACACGCGATTTCAGCAACAGCAGCATCATTATATCAGGCTTTAGCTGAAGATCAAGGATTGTGGATTCATCTCAAATTAAATGCACAAAACATTTAAAGCTATGCTGCTTTTACTTTTAAACTAAAAAGCAGTGTATGTCTGATTTAAAATTTGTAAAAATGAAGATACTTAAGTGGTTCTAGTCTTTTTTCCCCCCACTGTCCTCAATAAGTCAGCTGTGTGTCTTCTGGTGTATTTCTGAGGGGCAACTACTTATTTTAGAAGGCAAGGGAGGGTGTCATCATTTGGATAAATGTCAAATATTCAACACCTATGGCCAAATCTCACACTTCCATCTCTCCAGTTCCTATCCCCTTCATCCATCTCCCTCCTCATTAGCAGTCTCCTCTCTGCGTCGCCTATCATTCCATCCCTCCTCATTTCTTAGTCAGATAGGGCTTTGCAAGGCAGAAGGTCACAGAAATGTCTCTCTTACATACTCACAATCACTCTCTCTCCAGGTCTACCCTGCCTTTTGAGAGTTATTTACAAGAAGCCCCCACTTGTTTTAGGAAAAAAACAGGCAAGCTGTGACCATGGTAACAACAACTGTGACAGGGAACTCAGTGCTTTAGCTTACATTAACTGCATCAGGCTCGGGCATAAAACCATGTGGCTGTCGGGTTCTGGTCAGATTTGGTTACTACTGATTTTGACATTTGCCATTCACATATAAAGAACTTAGAAGATTCTTTCACACCAACAGAAACCTTTTCGGAACAGTCTTTGGCGTCCGGGGTAGGGCGCGCATGAGGCAGTACATGGCGATCATTTCAGTGTATTCATTCCCAGTCATCAACACGCCCACTCACTCACCTTGAATGAGATTTTCCTGCTGTATTCTTCCATGGGCTTTACTTTGGGGCCCGGGAGGAAAAGTTAAGGAAAAATGCTCCGAGCAACATTTGCTTTATTCTATATCTGAAGTTTATAATTTCAGTTGTACTTTAAACAAAAGGTTTTTGTGAGTTTGTCTCTGAATCCTGGGGTATACTTGACTCTGTATTTTCTGAGTCTGCTTGAAGTGCAGTGTGACGAGTGGAATCACACGCGTCTGGCAGGTGAAGAGAAAGGTAATTGTGCTGTTGTGCAAAAAAACAACAACATTTAGAGTAAATGACAGAAAAGAGAGAGGAGAGGTAGGCACAGGTGTGTAGCCGTGTAACACCCACAGAAGGAGAACAACCGTGAAGTAGGATCAATAATCCTCATCTGTGTTTATACTAGCTAAGACGTAAACGATGTGACCCCACCATAACCATAGAGATTAGTTGTCACACACTTGTCAACTCTGCACTCGCTCTGTGCAATGATGACTGTTGTGATGCTGTGTGCTTACCAGCGTGTCTGTGCCACATGTCATGCCTTCTTTTTAGTTTGAGTTGTCAACAATGATGTTTTTCTTGTCGACTATACTGTCATCTGATATTACACTTCAGTGGAATCAAAGGCAAGATCACCATGCTGGGATCCCCAACACTTCAGTGATCAAAAGAGGGCTGACTTCAAAATCGCGCACGTGCAGATTTCCAAACGATGTAAGAAACGGGTTTGTTATTCAACTTTTTCACACCGACTGTATGTTGATCCCAGTAACTGTACGATGCCGAGCGAAACCCTAGTGAGTTTCCCAACACACCCCTTTGCTATAAATGCTGTTTATATTCATGTAGACAATGCTCTGCCCACTTATTTTTCTCATACTGCTCATCAGCAAACACTGCTCGCATTTCAGCAACTACGGCATCAAAGTTCCTCAGGGGGCCGTTTACAACCAACACTCCCCAGTCCTCCCGGTGTCAGTTCTAAAGTACGCTTGCGAGAATAACAAAGTCAGAAAAAAAAAGAAAAGATCAACATAATTATAAATAAATCAGTTCCACATGGGTTGGCTGGCTTTATGCATTTTAGTGGGATTCATGTCCCACTCCATATGCATGTATGGAGTGGGACATGACTTTCACAAAAGGCATTTCTCAGTTCTGACATTTGATTAATGTAATGCAGACAGTTGGTTTCCCCATTGCATTGTACAGTAATGCAGTGGAACGGAATTTATCGGGCACTGATTTGGTTTGTCAATTTGCAAACTGATCATTAAAGATAATTTCATTGCATTTTACAGTCGCTGCAAGAGGAATGAGGGATGGGACGGGTGTACCTTTTAGGGTTATCATTCATTCATGTGTGTTGGCTTCAATTGAACAGGGAATGTTTCCCTGTTCAATTGATGTTGTTGTTTTCAATATTTATTTGAAGGGGTAAAAGTTGTTATTTTACAAAAAAAAAAGAGAAAAGATTAGGCCAGTGTCACCAAAACCCCCCACAATTTTATCAAAAACTATTCTTTTGTGTGTTGTCCCTCCTGGATAATCACCTCACGACTCACCAGATTTATCTCACAACCATATTTAGTTCATCTCTCCCTCTATTCCCCCCGTCATCTGTATACTGACTATGTCCCTAGGTGAACTCAGTCCAAGGTTGTTCTGAGCCAGGGGGGCTCGGACCCGGAGCACGGCGTTCGTCCAGGCAAAGACCGAATAATTGGCATCACCTGTTTCATTAATGCTTGGACTCAGCCGGCGTCTGTTTGGCTACAAGCTCACCAGTAACATCCAAACATATTCGTGCAGAACACATTTCACCTGTCACTTCTCTCCCTCTGCAACCCCAATCTCCTCTTTTCGTCTGACATTATTGGTATCGTTTATTTAATTTGACATATTTACTGCTGAAGTCTTTTTTTATAAAGGATATAATAGTTGTTCTCCTTGCAACCTACTTGTTGTTCCTCAGATTTCTTTCTCTCCAACTGAGCTTTTTAAAGCAAATTTAATTGTACAACCATTTTCCTATGTATGGTGCATTTCCTCACACAGTAATGCGTTATCTATTGATTTGTTCAATGGCAGTCAAAAGATGGATGAATTTGATAGACAGACTGTGCCGATGTGGTGACCCACAAGTTTCTTGTCCCCATGTAACCTAGCGACAGATCGTTCAGAAGTGGTTCGGCTGTGGTTACAAACCGTCTAAAACACGAAATTGTATCTCCTCTCCATAACTACTTAGCTCAAAACTGCCTCCATTCTCCGAAAGTGCAGCTACAGTACGAGTGTATGTGCCCTCACGGCTTTGTGGGTGTGAGCGTGTGTGTGCTGCCACATGCATGGATAGACCTCGAAGGGAGCTGGAGCACCTGCCGCTTTTTCTCCCAGAGAGAACGTGCCCTTTTTCTGGGATGTTTTTTTGCCCCCTGAACACCCTGTACAAACTTTTTTAAAAAATTTTTTTAAACCTTGGTATTTTTAAAAACACGAAGTGTGACATGCAGCCAGAGGAAGTGCTTCAAGAATATTAAGCTAAGCTTATGAAACTGAGGATGTCGATCAGAGAGCTATAGGTAAGAGTTAGGCTGATTAACGCTGACGAAATACACTTCGTTGCTCTGCATGTCTCATTAATTAACTGTCATGTATCCGTGTTTGAACGTACCTCAGCCATGGTTTTTTTAAAAATAAGTACATTTTAATTTCCCTTAAAGAATTGCCTTTCATGAATTTAGGCCCTTTCCTCTCAAACATCCTCTACACATCCGTGTGTGTGTGTGTGTGTGTGTGTGTGTGTCACCACCAGCAGAGCAGTGAAGTTAATTGGCTTCAGCTGAGAAGAGAGGGAAGACAATAGCTTGAAACACACTCTCTCACACAACACACACAACATACTGTCAGAAAAAAAGCCTCCCATAGAGACATGTACCACACATACACACTCAAAAATAGTCACGCACACACACTCCCGCTGCGTAGCTCGGCTGAATCTGTATCCAAACACTGAAGCATATCGTTGTCTTTATTTAGACACATGGCTTACACTGGCCACAACAGTGCCTGGCAACAATTACTGTGTTTGTGTGTCTGTGTGTGTATATGATTGTTTAGGTGAGCAGGGTAACGTGTGGGCCCTGAAACAGGCTTTGTGTTTAAATGGCCACCCAATTATATTTTAGCTAAACATCCTGTCAAAGAGTAGAGGTAAAATACCATCTGACGGTGTCCAACAAACATCCACATCATCCAACATGTTCCTTCTTCACCTCTTTCTCTGTCCCACTCACCCTCTATGCATGTTGTCATTTTTGCAATCTCTCTTCCTCTGTGTGTGTGTGTGTGTGTGTGTGTGTGTGTGTGTGTGTGTGTGTGTGTGTGTGTGTGTGTGTGTGTGTGTGTGTGTGTGTGTGTGTGTGTGTGTGTGTGTGTGTGTGTGTGTGTGTGTGTGTGTGTGTGTGTGTGTGTGTGCGTGCGTGCGTGCGTGCGTGCGTGCGTGCGTGCGTGCGTGCGTGCGTGCGTGCGTGCGTGCGTGCGTGCGTGCGTGCGTGCGTGCGTGCGTGCGTGCGTGCGTGCGTGCGTGCGTGCGTGCGTGCGTGCGTGCGTGCGTGCGTGCGTGCGTGCGTGCGTGCGTGCGTGCGTGCGTGCGTGCGTGCGTGCGTGCGTGCGTGCGTGCGTGCGTGCGTGCGTGCGTGTGTGTGTGTTGTTTGTTGTGTGAGAGATGCTTTGAGAAGTTTCATCTGCGTGAAGCCCAGACGTGCTCAAGCACCTGTACTCAAAATCCAGTTCCCCACAAACACACACACACACACACACTAATCCAGCACCACTGCCTCTTGGGCACTCCTTAGTGAATAGAGAGAAGAAGAGATGGCAGAAAGGGGGAGGCAAAGGGAGTGAGAAGTGAATTCAGAGTTGAAGTGTTTTGTCTGCGATTTCTCCAGTGGGCTTTACTCTTCCCCACACACACACACACACACACACACACACACACACACACACACACACACACACACACACACACACACACACACACACACACACACACACACACACACACACACACACACACACACACACACTCAATTTCTCTCTCTCCCAAAGTCTTCTGGTAGAAATGACTTTCAGATTGTTTCCTCACAAAAACACTTCCACCAGCACAAAAACTAAAACAGTGCATTCATCAGGGTATCACATAGCCAAGGCAGAGATAGATTTCAATTACAATAGCCATGTACATTTAGTACATTTTAACTGTGCATTTGGGAACACATTTTCTTTTTTTAAGCTAAGGCCTTTTTTGTGATGCATTGCAACGCTGACACTGTGTCCCACTTTGTATCAAAGCAAAGGAGAAACAAAAAAACCCAATCTGATTTGTATTTGTAGATGTTTTTTTGCAAAGGAAAAGTGTTATTGAAACAAAATAATTACATTTACATCATACGTACATCAATTTAATTTGAATGAAATGTCAGAACTGTGTTTGTAAAGTCCAGTATCGCTGTCCAGAGTGCTGATCCTGGGTCTGTCAGCAGTGCAGGAACTGTCCATGGTGCTAGCTCTGGTTGGTGCCAACACAGAAATACCAATGATGATAGCTCATGGGGAATGGTAAATTTGTAAATTGACTGTATTTGTATATATACCACTCAAAGTGCTTTCCAGCACAAGTCACATTCACACACATTCACACAGCGGTGTTATTTACCCCACTTTGTCTGTCACATTGATGTACTGCCGGAAGAGCTGCCAGAGAGTATTTAGTGTTTAGTGTACTGCCTAATGGCACATTGGCAATGTGGACTTGGAAAAGCTGGGACAGAACCGCCGACCTCCAGGTTAGTGGACGACCGTCTCTATTTCCTGAGCCACAGCCACCCAAAATCCAGTCAAAACTACTCTGCCATTTTTCACCTGTTTTCTCTTGCTCTAGAACAGTTTGTGTTTTTTAGTCACAGATTGCTCAGTCTTGGAATCGACTGCACCAGAGACAGCACCAGTCGAGCTTTGTGTAGTGGGAGTGTTAATTAGCTTCTGTTAGTTGTTCGATATGGTTTGTTTTTTCCCTTGCAGCTGTGTGTCCACAGCCAGTGTTCAGTTAAGTGCCTTCCCGGTTGGCATTGGTGTTTTGTGGTTTTGTATTAGTTGTCCCGCTGAGTCATATATTAAGAGACTTTAACGCATGCCAAGCCTTTTTGTCTTCTCTGCAATTTGGTAATACCCACACGATGTTGCATTTTTTTTTCCCACCAGTGCCCCTGCTTCACATTCACACTACATTTCAAAGCAGACATTTTATAATAATAACAGGCAAAAAGCCAATGCCAGGATTGATTGAGTGAACTCCACCAGCAAGAACCTGCATGGCATCCATAAGCCCCTCGGCCCACAGCAACCACATACTTTCATCACTGGTTTTTACTACTCTTTCCAGGAGCAACCTTTTATATCCCTCTTTCAACTGTAATTGACAGCTGAGGTTGTCTCCTACATATTTCTGAAGAGAACTAATCATATGTGAAGATAACTGAAAAATAAATGACTGGCTCCTATCCTTTTCCTTCCCTCGGCCTAGATAAGTAGCCTTCTTCTTCTCCGCCTCCCTCTCCTTACCTTTTGTGTCTTGAGGGGAAGATTCAAATCACTCCTCATATACTGTAACCAGTGTGTATCCCAAGAGAGTGGACAGACAAAAAGTACCATGTGTGGCATATCCAAAATCAGATATTGTCTCATTTATACACAACATATTCGATGTGCAGCATTAGAATGGACCGGTCTGAGCTTACTTATAATATAAGTGTGCAAAAAGTAACAATTTATGATGCATGTTGGCTGTTAAAGTGACTGGACTTAACCTTCAGGGCACAGAGTCAGATAAACTGTCTGTATCGATCAGGGAAACAGCCCGAGGGTGGGACTTCTTCTTGAACCTAGAGGTCTGAGCACTAATCCTACAATATGAATCACTGAGACTCAGCCTTGGGAATCGGTGTGTGACCAAGATGCTCTGGGTCTTCATGGGGTAATGTACAGTGGATGAGTGCAGTCTGATCCGCGCCGATTGGCTGTGGCAGGGTTTGGTGCTGAGATGTTGTCACTTGCCGCTTATAGCCACATGTATCATGGGCCTAATTTAGCTAAATAGTCTTCTCGCAGACCCACTGACATTAAATGCCTTGAACCATCAAGACACTGCCCGCAACACATGCACGTGCACAGAGCAAAAATTACGGTGCAAATGTTCCTCATCATCTTCCTGGATGCAAACGGCTAATTTGCATCCATCTGCGTGACATACAATACTGTATATCCTGCAGTGCAGATTTACACGGCACACACAGTAACACACTAATTACCTCTGAAACCAAACACCCAAAACAGCTTTTACTTTTAATTTTTCCCTTGCAGATACCAAGTGATGATTAGCTCATAATTCCCTTGGTGAAAGTTAATGCTAGAAGCCACTTTAGCTATGTCCCAATTTGTCGGCCGTGTAGACCCCGAAGGCCAACCAAAAATGAGTGTCCGATGTATGGCGAATTTTTCCTACTTGCTGTCACCGCCCTTAACGCTGTCAACTAGCGATGGAGCTACTGTTGTCCAAGGTACAAGAAAATTTGTCACCGGTGCGCAGTGGATCCTGGGATAGGTTGGGCTGGTAAGGATCCACCCGTTGGATCCTTTGTTGCACAGGAATGGAAGGACACATTTGTCATCCACGTTTGAAGGAGCCTTCGGAATGGGACAGCTAAGAAATGTTGTTGTGATGCTGGGACTATGGAATGACTTTGAACAAGGACTGTACTGCCTCCAGTGCCTTTCTCAGGACTGATAACAAATGTTTCTGTCACATTTAATGTGACTGACCTTTTTTATCCATTACTATTATTATGTATTGCTTCTTCTGACATTGTTTCCTTGTTTTCAAAAGGTTAATATGGCGTTTTAGGATTTTTTACAAGCTCATTTTGTTATGGGGTAGATCATTTTTAATGGAATTGTGCTCAAGAAATGCATGTTGTTATTCTGTTTCAACATTACATCTTTGGAGACATTTGTAAACAAACATCATATTTTTGTAAGTCAGCACGAAAAATGGGTTTTCTGTGTCACTGATGGGTACAGGATGGATGTCTATCGTGGTTTGTCTTTTATTTTTCAGTTTTGTGCAAGTTTATTTTAAGAACAAGCTAATGGTTGCTGTTTTTTTAAAACCTCAACTTTTCAAGCTTTGTTTTAAGCCCCAAATCTACCAGTGTATCGCAAAGCCTTGGTTTGCTGCATGGTGTCACTTTCACTCTCTCCTAGACGGAAAAAAAGTTGAAGAGGCTCTCGTCTCACATTCTGCTCCGTTTACAGAATGATAACTACATAAACACACGCCAAAGGCTCAGTTAGAACAATACACCGACTGCAAGATTGTCCTGTGTTTGTGTGTTGCACAGCATGTGCGTGTCTGAGGTATTACTGCAGACATGCTTGGGAAGTTTTCATCTGCTGAAGTCTGTTGCCTAGATCCTACAGAGAGAGAGAGAGAGAGAGAGGAGAAAACAAGAAGGTGAAGCGGAGAAACCAGGCAATGGGGGAAAGTGAAGAAGAGAGTTGTGGAGGTGTTTTTAGCGGAATTAGATTGTTCCTGAGTGTGAGACTGGCTCTCTGCTTCAGCCTAATGGTGATGGATGGTCCACCACTCTGAAACAATGGAACACACGTAAATGTACGTCACAGTTAGACACACACACGCAAACACACACACACACACACTCTAACGATGCACACTGTTATAGCCTTCAGCCACCTCGTTGTTAGGATCGGTTCATGCAAAGCCTGACAAAATGAAACAACAACTTTGAGACAAATTGATTGTGGAGGGAGGAAATCCTGAAACGTTTGGCACCTTTTTGCACGTCAGCGGTACAGTAACCAACAACATGAAAAACATCCATGGGCTCGGACTAGATTTGTTATGGTAGAGGAAACTATTAGAAAGGAGAGCAAGGCACTCTGATTCCAAAAGCCCTCCTGAAAACAAAGAGGAAACAGATAGCATGGAGGACAATTCTTTAAGAAGTTACCGGGTTTAGAAGCTTTGTGACTTCCAACATCAATCAAAATCAAAATCAACCATAAATTGTATGTTGTGAATATGCTGATAGCTTATAACCAGACTGTTATGTTTCAGCACCCAACCTTTTTTTCAACTAGGAGGGGACATCTTTCACAATAGAGAAAGATAACAAAAAGTAAACATGACTGAGTCCTCGCACTCAGCATGAAATGATAATAACAGTTTTACCTATCGCCAGAACCTCTATCCGGTGGCTATACTTCACCCAAGTTGGTAGTGGAAACAGACTGCAAGTCAGGCATTTGTGTTGCATCACTTAGAGCTAACCTGAATGCCAACAGACACACAGGTTTTGTTCTAAAATATCAAGTACAGACGCCGAAAGATTCCGGGCAGAAATTTCAGCACTTTTTCTGCAGTAATTGTTCCGTCACTGGCACTGATCAATACCGGTGGTTAACAACGGGGAGAATCTACAAAGGGGGGATTCTACAAAGAGTTGGTGAGCACAGAAATAAAGACCATTTCTAGATGAAGTAACAATGAGATTGAACGTTAGAGATCTGCTTTTGGAAGCAGCACGCACCATTTAAGATGGTGTATCTGTGATATACCGTCCAGCAGTAAGACGTTTTCAAGGCCAGTCAAGTTGACAAAGGAAGGGAAAGCTTTGGATTTTGCTCATATCAAACAAAAAAAGAACAAACTTAAAATTATTTATTAATGAATACCCTCTAAGAAAGCTTCAATATGATGCAGTGTGTGTGAGAGATAAAGAGCTTATCTCAATTGTGGCAAGGGATGGTAATTATATGATTCAATTACAAATTCCAAAATCATATTCTAAATCATTTACAACAGGGAAACAAACATAGAGGTATTAAAATGAATTATCCAATGTAGTTTTCTTCTCTTTGTGATGTCAATCCTTATATTTACTGCACATACCTTTCTGCTCATATGAACAGGAGGGAACTACTGTTGTTACCGCAAGGAATTCTCCTGATTTTCACATCGAGGATCCATTAAAATCTTCTGTGAACATAATAAAAAAAAGCTTTGATTCATTCATTGTTAAAGTAGAAAACCACTGACTTCATTGCATGAATAATTTTTTCGCTTATGGGAAATGAAACCACCTTCTTTTAGTCAATTATTTCTCATTGCACAAGACATTTTAATTCAGTTCAATTTCGTTCACATGGCCAGTGTTTAATAAAAAATGGGAACTTCAAAGGTAAATTTGATTTCCCTTTTTAAAACAGAGATACATTCCTTGAGATTTAATAGTTCTACTCCCGAAGGCAGTTGGACTTAATAAATGGATTTAATAAAAGCTGATCACGGCAATGGCCATGACAAGGCTTCTTGGAGTGATGCTGCCTCATGCAAAAAAGGACAGCAAAAAAATTAAGCAAGTTCAACAGCAACAACATTAAAGTTTCAGCAAAACCAGTGTTTAGTCAAAGATCAGATATCAGTTCCTTCCCAGAACATAGATCTCCAGTTGGACAGTACACACTGGATAACAAATGTATTCTTTTGTATGTATGTAAATTATAATTACTGTGAGCCTCTTAGTATTTTAACGACCTGCTTTAGTGTTTTGAAAGTTGACAGAAGTGTTTGTGTGTGTGTGTGTGTGTGTGGGGGGGGGGCATGCACAAAATAAAACTGTCCCAGTCGCTTTCACACACTCGGCACAAAACATTACAGCGGTGGAAAGTTATGAATGGCATATATGAAAAGCAACTGGCCTTGCTCAGTTTTATTGAACTCGTAAATGGAATGTTAAGTGACATAAGATACGGTGTGACCTTGGTCTGGAGAGGTTTCATTTCCCTCCATCGTAGAGAGAGACGACCTCGGTTTGACTGCATCACCAGGCTCTTACCTAT
The DNA here is from genome assembly GCF_022379125.1 of Scophthalmus maximus. Lineage (NCBI taxonomy): Eukaryota > Metazoa > Chordata > Actinopteri > Pleuronectiformes > Scophthalmidae > Scophthalmus > Scophthalmus maximus. The sequence goes on along the minus strand of NC_061536.1, from coordinate 8,102,129 downwards.
GAATGGAAGTAATTTTGGTATATGACTATTCATGTGAAAGAAATAATCTAACTTTGTTCATGGATGTATGGTGTCAAGTCAAAACTTTTAAATCACAACAAGCAAATCGACTGGTTGGCTCAGACTGCACTGATCAGTCACAGACGGATGAGCTGGCATCCTGGTTATTTTGTTTGAAACTGAAAATGATGATACAAGTTCAGAGTGGGATAGTTTTTACTGCTCTCTCGGAAAACAAAACGGGTACAAAAGGGGCAAATCTGCAGGTATGAAGTGAGCTGAAAATATCTAAACTTTTCAAAGTATCCCAATTAATGGTAAAGAGATACCAGCAAAAGAGAAAATGCCTGAATAAACTTATAATAAACCTATATTTAAAGGAAATACTTCTAGAATATGTTTAAAAACAAAGAAACGCCGTGGTAGCACCATAATGAGTAGGAGAGCAGAAGTGGAGATAATTGCAGAGCTGAGGGGAAGAATTACCGCCCCACAGTTGTATGCCTCCTCCAACCATTCAAGTCACAGTTTACATCTATTTAAAGTCCTCTCCACTCTCAAATATGCAGTTACGACTTTAAAGGGATTTAGTATAAAGTATATTGTGGCATATTTATCATATAAATATTTGATTTATGACCAAAACGAGGTCACAATGAGCTTCACCTTTGACCACCAAATTCTTATCAATTCATCCTTTAGTCCAAGGGAACATTTGTCCCAGTTTTAATGAAATTCACACTTGACGTTCCAGATGTATCATGTTCACAAGAATCCGTAATGTATATTAATTTGGGCTTTCAAATGGGGCAAAACTTTGATCTCTGCAACAGCTAGTCATTGCTATGGATGTCATAGTTTTTTTTTTTTAAATGTTAATGCTGACTGGCCTCCTATCTGACACAGTGTTGTTACCTGGCAGGGGACACAGGTCCTTGTTTCTGTAGAAACCCCCTCCATCTGTTTCCTTATCTTATTACAATGAAATCCTCTGCTTTTGTGTTTCGAACCCTTTTTGGATCTTTTTTGGGGGGGGGAGGTTTTCAGTGCAGATGTGACACAGAAAATGGTGATGGATTGGACACATTCCCCAAATAACTTAACCAGACAGTCCCTCAACTGGAACCACCAAGCGTTGAGAAACTGGGTTAGACCCAGGAACAGCTGGAAAAGGTCGGCTGCAGCTGAGATGAAGGAACTGAGGTACTCTTGGTAACAGCTGGAGAAGATTGAAAACGCTGTCCGGTTGAGGTCCTTTGTGTGTGACCTTTGCCCCCCGCTGAGAAGCAGGGTATAAGTCAACTAAGTCAAGTGGGACTTTGTTGTGCTAGCATGCCACATCTTGGAACACGGTTGGTTAGCTGAAATAAACTGTTCTGCTTCTTAGTATATACAACTTTAGTGTATTTTTCAAATGCCTCAATGGCAGATCACGATCCAGTTTGAACCAGTTTCTTGTCCTCTTTGGGTTTGTTGAATCCAATCAAATACCGCTTAAAAAAAGCTTTACTTTAAAAGCAGTTTTCCGAACTGACCTTGAACGAGCCGTCCACGATTTAGAGAGTGTGATTAAATTCTGGTCGTGATGCAACAGTATCTCAATCAAGGCAAATCAGTAATGTGCCCTCCAGCTAAGCAGACTCTTTAAAGGCGATGTCATGTTCACTGCACGCAAACAACTCATTTTACGTCGCTGTCTTTTATTCGCCAGTTCCTCCTCTCAACTTTTCTTTCTATTTCGCTCATTTCTTTATTGATCCAACCGGCCTGTGGTGTCTGCTAAGTAGATGTCCACACTGTCAGTCGCAGAATGAAACCTCTTAGACAAACACACACGCACGCACACACAAAGGACATAGCTACACATACATGCACTGTGGTCCTTGTCGGAGTCATTTGGCCAGGGGCTATGTAATGTGCCACCTGTGTGTGTGTGTGTGTCTTGCTGTGTGTGTCTGTGTGTGTTCTGCCCTTTGCAAAATGTATGTCTTGTGATTAATTCCTGTCATTCATCCCCGTATTCCCAAAACCCATTCTCTGCGTCTGGCTCTTTATCCCCCCTCTCTGCCTCTGCCTCTCCCTCTCACTCTATTTCGCACTCATTTGCGCTCGACAGTACCTCAGATTCTCTCTGACATTTTTCCCATAATCCTCCAGTTTCAGGAAGTTAAGCCCTGCAGGGGCCTAACTGACATTTAGGAACTGCTCTCTAAGCAGGATAGCTGAACTGCAGACTTTTAAATACAGAGGAATATGCAGACGGGCACACACACACAAGCTCATGCTTGTTTAAATGTAAAAATGGAAAGAGTTGCGAGATAAACAAGCTAATATTATTCTACCGTCTGAAACGAAAATGTGACACCTTATATATGTTGAAGCACCAACCCTGGCATCCAGTTAACTACAGCTAATAAGTCAATTGGACAAAAAATAATTTTGTGCTTTCTTAATGATTACTGTATCCAAATCGCTGTGAATTAGTTTTAAACTTCTGATTCAGTAACACAATAAAAAATGTAACCTTTACTATTTTTCTGTATGTGAAGTACTTACAATACAGGATTATGGGTTACTATTGGGACCAGAAGAAGTACTCTTTTTTTCTCATTTTATGCATTTCCCTAACCCTTAAATAGGCAATAATATCAAAACAGACCTCCCTCACTACGAGTTGCGTGTTGGTAGAAAAATCACGCTGTCAGTCCAATTTGCGATTTACTGCTCGGTTCCATGGCTTATGCAGTTTAGGTTCACAAATTGTAGCCTCATCCTCCCCAAAAAATTTAAAAAAGATTGGCATGCACCTCCTTTAGAAAGGAGAAGTGAGCTACTTCTCAAGATTGCTTTTTCATATTCAAGAAAATTCCACAGATTTTCAGATCTGTTGACTACGCCCGTGCTGTCATCGTATCTAAACTACTCTGAAGAGCAGAAGGAAAACAAACCAGAAGAGAAGAGAGGAAGGGAAATAAGATAATAAGTGGAGAAAATAAGCAGCAGAAATGTGGAAGAGCAGAAGTAAAAGAACATGGTAAGAATGACGGATTCGTTTGAAATATAAAATAGAGGGAGGAACAGATTAGAGATCAGCAGCAGATAGGAGGAGTACATGAGGCGAATGAAGAGATTAAGATGTAATGTCTCTGCAGAAGCTGTCAGCTAATTAATTCTGAAATGTTCTGGGCTTGAATGTGATATGTTTTGTATTTCTACAGCTCTAATTCAAGAATAGTCAAAATGCAGCTATTGAAATAGGCTTTACTGGGTCAGATTTATTTTGTTTTGGGGCATCTTGACTGTTCTCTGAAACCAACAGAAATGTCTGCTTTCCTCCCCTCCCTCCCTCCCCTCCCTCCGTCCATTCAGCCATCGCTCCAAAATCCCCTCAGCTTTTTAGTTTCACCCTTAAAGGCTTATTAGCACTCGTTCTCTCTCTCTGTGTGTGTGTGTGTGTGTGCGCGCGTGCACATGTCTAGCTTTCTGTCTCCTCCCTCCTCTCATCCCTCATATCTCCCTCTACATCACACTTTCTCTCCTGCCCCCCAACCCCACCAATAACAGCCCCTGGGCATGAAAAGTTTTACTGACGTGCGTTGGCAGACCGTGTGTGTGTGTGTGTGTGTGTGTGTGTGTGTGTGTGTGTGTGTGTGTGTGTGTGTGTGTGTGTGTGTGTGTGTGTGTGTGTGTGTGTGTGTGTGTGTGTGTGTGTGTGTGTGTGTGTGTGTGTGTGTGTGTGTGTGTGTGTGTGTGTGTGTTGGCAGACCTTGAGACCTGTCAGAGTCTCACTGTGTCAAATGAGGACGCTGGCATATTGCCGACCCCACCCCCCTTTCTCTCCCTAATAATTTCTTTCACACACACACACACAATCATGCAAACTCACTGGCAGTTTAGTAATCCCAGCACAGTGACCTAAACTAGTGGACACAGCCCTGAGTGTTGCGAACTAGTTGCCTACCACCCTGCAGGTACCATTTTTATCAGGCAGCCTGAGTTGGCCCTAAAAAGCAATTCCTTGCCTGGCAGTTGATTGGATGTGCTACGCATGTCTGCCATAGCTGCCTGGGAGACGACATACCAGTCAACCTTCAACTGTTGCATTTAGTCAGGAGTTGTTCTTGTACATGCTAAGCTACAATTTAGCCTGCCGAGTAAGGCTATATTCATGCTACGCCTTTTTCGTTTTAAAACGGCATTTCAAAAACAAAGCAAGATACATATTGTAGCCATTGCCCTGGCTCTGTAAATCGAAAACAAAAAAATGTTGCTTGTGAGCCATTCTCAAATGTGAGATTTACAGTGAGGAAAGATGATAATCCTCTTTGAAAAAAAATTGTGAGGCTTTGGTTGCTGTCAGCAACAAGAACAGGTCAAGAAACTCAGATTGCATGGATGTAAGGCTCATGTGGGTGTAACTATGTTTGTCACTGAATATTTTGAAAGGGACATTTAATTGTCATTTTGGGCCACTTATTATTTACACTTTGAAAGATGGGGAAGAATCTCTTTAATCACGTAAAAAAATAATAATAATAAAAAAAAAATAATAATAATAAAAATAATTCAGCACACTAATAATTTTCCCAATAATTGTGCACACCATGTACATGCCAGCTGAGGGCAGCTGCTGATGGTACCCGAAATGTGCTTGCGCAGCTGTTCTTGTGGGTTTTTCATTAGCTTGAAGAGGTCTAGACCTCACTGCCATGAAGATAAAAAAACTATATTCCTTTTCCCTGTTTCCAAAATGATCTTTTATGTGTTTTGGACTTGTGTGTGCTTGTGCACCTGCCAAAGTGGTCCGTATGGGATTTAAAAAAAAATCTTTATGCCAGACGGAAAAGTTGAAGATTAAAGCAGTCACTTGCTCTAATCATGGGATCAAATTGAGCAAGATGAAATGAATTTATCTCTTCAGAAATAATATTCCCTAATGGGATTTGTTGTGCATTGTTTTGAAAACAGTTCATTCTTGCCCTAAAATGCTTTATTTAATTATGGCCTCACACAGACGAGGATTTATGTTAACTGGAAGTATTGTAAACCACCAAACAGGTAGTTACTTACAGCCACAAGTGTTGCTAAAATGACATATATAAATATATTTTTTGCACTTAAGTGTTAACCTGACACTTGACATCACTTTCCGTTCGATTAAACTTTGCGATTACAGCTAATTTGCTTAAACGCTGCCTCGTTCTTCTAGAAATATCTCTTGTACTGTCTCAACAAATTCCCACTCGCACACATTTACTTTAACATCATGTGACATCTGGACAGTGATGTGACCTTCCAGTATGAAACAGATGCCACGGGGTAAATGAATTAATAGTTATCATGATCCCTTTATATCTATTTCTTTCTCTGCTGTTCCTCTGCCCTCTTTCTTTCGACTTGGTTCTCTTTCCATGTCTCTCCTGTCCTTCTCAACTCTTCTCTTTGTGCCTCTGTCACTTTATTTATTGTCTGCCTCTGTTTCTCTCGATCTGGCTGTAGGAGAGCAGATGGCACTGATCCACAACTTAGTTAAGTGACTGAATTGAATGAGCAAAGACATACACGCTCAAAAAATGAGAGACCAAATAAAGAGGGATTTTAAGAGGGAAAACCAGATGAAAATCTCAGACGCAGCTCAGACAGGAAACACTCAAGCTGCAAAGCTCAAAACCTTTTATGACAACCAATTGTAATAAGGAAACATTGGCATCCAACACTGTGTTCTCCAGTGCGACCCGCACAAGCAAAGCAGCACACTGAAGACTTGGCAGCATGGTGCAGTGTGTATATTCCTCTTAACATTGTGTAAAGAACGTCTCAAGGCATAACAAGCTTATATGGGTCCGACATCATTCCAGGGAAGGAACCATACTGTAACATAAGAGGTAACAGCCTGCAGCCAGTGTGTACGCGACATTGCACAAACTATATTTGAATCCTGCAGCTATAAGTATTATTTTCATACATACACAATTTCTGCTTGCAAAAACCTGATAAGCCATGAGCCCAGTTTCAAGTCACCACCACTTGCCAGGCCACCAATACGAGGCTTGTGTACGGGGCTATGCGTTATCAGAGTGTTATAGTACATTTGCATTGCATATCGTGATACAAAACAACAAAACCAAACCGTATTGGACCAATATTGTCACTAGTCCGTTTAATCAATTGGTTCATCTTTCCTTAGTACCAAGTCATTTTGAGATTCAGTTTCTTGCTTTCCTTCAACTTAATGGCAACAGAGGAAAATCTGATTTCCGGTCAGTGTGCAGCTGTTTAAAGCCATTGAACTTACCTGATTGTGTGGCAGCTCCGCAGGTTGTACATGCTGCATCCTGCCTTTACTCGATGCCATCCCCTGTTTTGCCTTTCCTCCTCTGCTGCACAGATCTTCAATGCAGCGTCCCGTGGAGGAATGAACAGGCAGGGGCTGAACCACTTTCATTGGGGTTGTCTTCTGGACAATGAACTCGCTGTGTGGTCTTTGGATCTGGTGTGCTAAATGTACAATAGCTGCTATGGGCCCAAGCTGTTTCATTTTGGATTGGGTCTCCAACTCCAGTTCCCATTATCTGATCAGGACAGGTCAATACTTTCATCAGGAGATTAGACATTGACTCGGCCTCAGGGGTGCTACTGTGCCTTCGGGGAAGCCTCTGCAGTACTTTCCAATAGACTCCACCTAATGTTCAGATTTTTTTCTTTTCTTACACTCATATGAAGTGACACGTTTTCTCCTGTCAGATAATAATCACAGCATCAGGTAGGTGTTGGAAAGAAGTTACCTTTATCCTTTATTTCTGTAGACGATCCTATTTGATAAAAGTTGGCATGCGATGCTGATCAAGGTCAGTGGTTTCAGTGCAGCATACAAGATGGAATAACATTAAGTAATTGGTGGTGCACTGTAGATTTATAGAATCACTGCAATAGTTTGGTCTGAATTGGTCAGGACAGGTTTTCACATTTTAGATAATGTGGTGCAAGCAACCAAAAAGTGACCTCAGATGTACTGAATAGATGTTGGATTGGCATTAAAATATGAACAATAAAAATATATTTTTTGAAATCACAGGTCGTCCGACAGACTCTGCACACATCAATGCACAAAGAGACGCAACCAAATAAGCTTTAGAGAAACGTATACAAATTACAAATCTCCACTGGTCGTCAGTGTTGTGATTGGAGTAAATTAGAACCAGACAACAGTGAGCAATGTTCTGTAAATAGACTGTAAATATAATCTCCTTATCTCTTAATTTTCTTCCCTGGTTGTTTTCTTTACTATTTATTTTTGTCTATGCCTATACCTCTTTTCCTATCTCCTTCCCGTGTTCTCCTTTCACTCATTTTCTTCGCCTCTCTGATCTCCTTCACGCCTGTCCTCCCAAAGCAGCACTTTTCTCCTCTCACCTAACAATTGCTGGAAAAACCCCCCAACCCATAGTATATTGTTTATCTCTGTTTATGTTTCAAGCTGTTCTGAGAAACGAATAACTTAAAGATTGAACGCAAGGTACAGATGAAGATTTGAGGACAGGTGAAAGATGAAAATATATAAATCTAAATGTCTTCGACCTGAAAAATTGAGATCTCTGTAGGTTATTACAAAACAGTTCAATTTAACCTCACGCTTTGAGATTGACTTGAACACGTTGTTTTGCAAAAGGTTCTCACTGTCAGTGTTGATCTTTCCTATCAAATCATGCCAGGCTTGTTCATGCTGCACAAAAAAAATTCTAACTCAATCTAAAGAAGCATTATTTAAATGCTGTAATGTTCAATTTACTCTGTTGAAATTACTCAACTTTTGAGGAAACATTTCTAGTTGATATCAGTGCTCATCATGTACCTTTGTTACCAAATTAATTTCCACTTTTACAAAGTCAATGGCAACATAAAAAAAAAGCACATCAGGAAAATGTAAACGTGGTGCTCTGCCCATGCTGTTTGGTTATAACATTTCTGAACACACTCCCAGCTGGCAACAGCTAATGCCACCGCTGGTTTTTGGGTGGAGCAGCCGTGGGGTTGTCCGCTTGTTGGCAACCCGGTGGCTGATGAGCTCTGTGGCCGAGCTTTGTAGAATGAGCCAGTGACTGAAGGTCCATCACAGCATGTCATGGAGAGGGGTGGAGGCCACTGCCCATTATAACGGAGAGATTTGCTAACATCCTTTCCTTCCAACACTGCCAATACACCCAGGCCTGAGCCAATGTCAGAGCCACTAGTCTTTCTCAGACTCCACGTGTTCCCCCAAGTTGACATTGCCAGCCCTGCAGCGTGTAATAGCTCAAAAAGGAGACTGACTGCAGCAGTCTGATAGGCAATGCATAAGCGCATACTGTAGAGGTTGAGACACAAGAGCCTCCTAAAGAAGACCAGCCTGTTTGCTGGTCTAATCCCTTCTGCTGTCAAACTGCGACTGACTTTCACTCATTCTTGCCTCTAAAGTTTATCCTTTACTTTTCTTTTTCCTTTTTTTTCTTCAAATGTTAATCATGTTTGCACAAAAACTTTAAGAAAAGTATACACCGTCTCCAGTGAAATTACTGTCAGCTGGGAGAAGCTTACTCCGAGGATGTCAACACGGAGACAGATAAAATCCAGAAATTTCATTTTAAATCAATTCCCTTTTCACGGGAATCGTTATATATGTGCTTCATATCAGACCATAATATTAGTCTACTTCCCTTGTGTGCCTGACAGGGAGAGAGCAGACGATAAACAAATATAAACTTGGGGGATTGACATTGATGTCCTTGATGAGTCCAAGAGGGAGGTACAGTAACAAATCTGCGTGCATTTTGTGTGTCATTGTTTTGTGCACTTTTTACACTATGAACATGTTGACGGCACCTTTATCTCGTCCTTTTTTTAAAAGAGCAAAAAATCATCCAGGACAGACCATAGTAAATATTCATCAATGCACATACTTTATTTCTATTTGCTGAGAAGTCATTATTGAGCATTGTATGAGAATCCTGAAGTTTTGTTAGATTTGGTTTCATCTGTGTTGGTCAGGTGGTCTTATGTAATAGATTTTCAGTTAATGATGGTACAGTACATAAGCTTGATATCCACACAATATCAATGTATTTGTTACAGACACCACTACACCACAGATTTGTAGTGTCCTCTCTTGATGGCAATAGTTATCCTCGCAGCATATTATCTGGCAGAGAATATTTTAAATACAAAGAAAAATCTATTTCAGGTTTGTCCCAAATCAGCGAACCAGAATATACACACCTTAAAATTTATTGTAGCTCTCTGTTCGTATTTTACCCGTCTGATGATATTGTTATTATGTTTTTATTTTCTTTTGTTGACTTTTTTTCTTCTATTTAAAAATATATGTAGTTGTAAATATAGATTTGATCATTTTTCAATATTTTGTCGTTAGCATTAGATTAAAATAGATTTTTGGCTAATAGGTCAATTGTGAAGCACTCTAAACTGCACTCATCTGTACGAAAGGTGATCTACAGATAAAATGTGAATGCTATTTACCAGGAAGAATAGACCCTGCAATAACTAGAGAAAAGAAGAAAAAACTGTTGAGCTGTTTTTAATAGTGCACTTTATCCCGCACTACACTGTCATTTTCACAATTTCATGACTCTATGCAGAGTGCTTTTAATTTAAAATGACAGATACAGGAAGTGGAGTCATGTGGCGACACACAAGGAGAGAGAGTTTGTGCAGCTGCTGCTTCTCTCTCCCTCTTAAGGCAAGAGGGGGAGCAGAAGAAAAAATAAAGAGAAGCTAGAGAAAGATTGCCCTTAAAATTAAACATTGACTTCTAAATATTTTGTTATTTTATTACATATACTTAAATGATTACTCCGCCCATGGGTGTGCCGGGACAGGCGATTGGGTTGTATGGAACAGATGTATTCACGCAAAATAAGAATTTACACTTGTGGTTGCTCGTGTTTTCAATGTTCACATGCAGCCTTCAATGCCTTCCAAGCCCTGTATTAGTAGACTGTCAGCTCATTCAGATTCCCATCATGTCACCAAACAGCCAGGGGAATAAATGGAGGCCAGACAAGGAAGTGGATCCATAGTGTCACATGTATCACATGTATGGGCCAAGAAAAGGGAATAACAGGAGTATTGATTGCTTGAGTATTGAATCAAGTGGCAGTAGCTATCCCTGGGTGCAGCAGCATCTCTGATAAAAGAATAAACGGTTTGGCATTGAGACTTTGGTAATCATCAATTATTAAAAACAAAGTTGCTACATGAATAAATTATGGATCTAATGTGTTAAGAACTACCTTGACATTTGTTCTCAGTTGTGGCCTTCAAGTTATGTTCATGGTGTTTTCAGAGAAATACTATGAGTAACATTAAATATTCATGACAAACAAGATTATCATGAAGCACAGACTGAACATTTAGACCATTCTGTATTTATAGAATATTTATTATTGCAGTTATTGTAAAGTGTAAGGTGTAATTTTCGATGAATGGTACTCTCTTCATCTCAGCAGCTTAATAAATGGAGATCAGCTCTGGAAAAAAGGGATGGATGGATGGTTAGATAAATGTTGGATGAATGACAGAGGGAAGGAAGGAGGAACAGTTTGAAGGATGGGTGGATGAGTGGATATGTGGATGGATGAATGGATAGATGGAGGGAAGTGATGAGGGTATAGTGCATGGATGCATGGGAAGATGGAGAGTGCGGGGCAAAATCAGAAGATAGGGCGGCAGAGATCTAAATCAGACCACCCCAGTGGAAAAGCCAAGTTTGAAAAGTGAGAAGATGTGAATCAAAAATGTGCTGGATAAAAGAAAAAGATGGAGAAATATTTCCTGTTCCTTCAGCGTGATCTGTCTATGGAGACCTTCATGAACTAAAAAAGGAAAAAAAAAACTTAATTTTTTTCCTTAGCTATATGCAATTAAAATCTTGTATTTCTAAACACATTCTGTTTCATTAGCACTACAACTTGTTTGGTCATTAAAACCATTACATCATGTCCATCCTGAATGTTTCTGCATTATTTATGTTACTGAATAACAATGGGACATGCATATCACTGAATACATCACTGAACACAATCGGTATGTAATTGATAAACCTTTAAACCTGCAACCTCGCACTTTTTTTAATCCACTAACCTGTGTCCTACTGTAATAAACAGTTTGATAGAAAGTGAATGTGAGCAGTGATCAGCAGCAGCAGCAAAGAGAGAGAGTGGCTGCGATTTAAGTGAAACTACTGATCGTCCCTAACCTTAGCCAAATTAAAGTTTTTGCCTATAAATTAAACCACCACGAGGACACATATCAACACGTCTCTGGTAAAAGAGCCTATTGAATTGAATGACTTGAGTCATTGTATGCAGATCCCTTCAACCAGAGCCCTGACATAACCACCCCCCCCCCCAAAGACAACCCCAAAACAACAAACGGGTACCTGCACACCTAAGGTGGATGTCTTGTAGATGTGAATGCACCAATAAACTAAAGGCCATTCCACAACTATGAATTTTAAAAGGGTCTTACTCGGTCCTTGGTGTAACAGAGACCCCAGGTAAAAAACAATTACCGTAGGTTGAGTTTTCTTTCAAACTTTAGTTGCCCTCTAATAACCTTATAGCTTGTTCACAATAATCTCAAGGAAAGGCCAAGTGATTTTAAATTTTAAAGCCAGAGAAACATACTCCGATTCCTCAACCCTTGCCATGGGCTCCTCTAAGCAGCTGCCTGACACTCTAAAAGAACACCATGTTGCACAAAGGAACACTTCCATATATTGATATGTAAATGGTATCAGTTTTACCTTTTTCTGATAAGTTTTAAGTTTTGTTTTTAAAAAAATTGAGTTGTCGTCAAAGGAAAAGAAAAAGAAGCTGAAGGGAAAAATACACGCACACACTACTTGAACAGTCACAGTTCCCTTGGATTGACATAATAGCTGATATGCTGGGTCACGTTCAGAAGACAGAAGACTGCAAGTGTGTGTTTGTGCTAGCCTGTGTGTGTTTGTGAGAACAAGTAGAGGACATGCATTATGGAGCAATGAATTCCAATAGCCTGGTACCCTAAGGATATCCACATACTCACCTGTGAAACCACACACACACTAATTCAAACCAACTAAGCAATGTTTTATTCAGAACAATACCGGAGCCTAAAGAAATGCTAATGAAGAACTCTGAGATTTCTTACATCTCGCAAACTCAGAGATGGATTGATTTGTTATGCGAGTTTGTAAGAAGGTGTGTGTTTTTTTTAAACGTGTGGTTTCTTTGCATTGCATTATTCAAAACAGAACCCCAAACACGTATAAAGTAGAATGCTCGGTGGGGCTTCAGAACAAATATGAATCCATGACATTGCTAAGAAAGACTTTGGTGTTGTTGGTTTTGTTGGACTAGTCGGGGTTGAGGGAAAATGGCTGATTCTCTTAACCTATGGCCGAATTTTCGGTTGATCTAGTTGCTTGGACCTTCTGGAAGTGTGGAGGCATGTGGAGGAACTTTGGCACTGCCGTGGTACACATACGTCATACAGTAGAGCATGCCGGAGATTCCAGTTTTAACCCACAGAGTGGATGAGATGCAGGCATTTCTTTGTATGAATCAAGCCATGGTATGTGTTTCCAGAGTTTGTCTGACAAAATGTAATGATGTCAACAGAGATTGGATTCTGTTGTGTGAAATCACATTAGGAGCAGAATTGTACCGTGTGTCTGTGTCCCAAAACATACACACTTCATTTGCAATGTTCCAGTCCAATTGTGTGTGGAAGTAAACGGCATCATCTGTGATAACTAGACCATAAAAAAATCAGTACCGGGGCTGAAAACAAAATCCTTTTTCAGCCAGTGATGCCTGTCATGCGGCATGGTTTATTTGTTTGGTTGTTGTTGTGATTAGGGCTCGATGTTCACATAATCGCCAGCTGGGTAGTCGTTGGATGTTCAATTTTTTCTTCCACCTGTAACTTTGTCTGCCTCCCCCGTACCAGGGGAGTATCGTAATATTTAGTTTTTCTATTTTAACACTGCTGCGTACACTCGTTTATTCACATTCACACACACACAGATTTAAAATTCCAAGCAAAACTGACATTGTCTCTCATTGTCAGGTCTCTGCGTTTTTATTACAATTTGCTCGACCCACAAGCTTGCCGTTAGCAGTGCCTGAAGCTGTGTACCTTTTTGATTTGAATGATGCGAGCTAATAATGCCATGAGGCCATCTGAGGCAAAGTGTAAAGTATTACTTCATGCCAGTCAAACCAATTCTAATTCCTGTAAGCATATTATTTGTGTCCCGCTGCATCCTGCAACCGGAACATCTTTGCACATTTGATTCTCTATGTGTTTATATGTTAATCCAAAGCCTGTAACAAGCTCAACAGTTACTGTATGAATTCAGCCTATGCAGGATATTGAAGGTTCAGAAGTACAGTATATACATTGGAAGGAATTGAACAGGCATTCAATTTTTAAAGTTGATTTTGATAAATTTATTTTGATAAGTTGGGGTTCTCCCTTTCTGTTCCAACAAAGTTTAAATTACCATTAACAAAGATGGCATTCAATGCAATTTGATTGAAATCAAGTTCATTTGCATATCGTCAAATCACAACATACATTATTTCAAGGTCTTTTACGTCAATAGGTCTTACACTATTATAGAGAAAACCCAACAGTTCCCAGAATGAGCAGCACTTGGCGACACTAAAGAAAATTAATTGGAAGAAACCTCTAGCAGCATTGGACTCAGATTCGGCGGCCACCTTCCTCGACCGGTGGGGTTGGCAGCAGAGAAATGAGGGAGAGATAAGAGATGGAGATAGATGTGGGGCGAGGAGAGAGAGACCAGGAACAGTTGTATAAATAGCTACGGTTAAGGTTTACATAATAATCAATTGTTTTAGTTTTTTGGTTGACTTCATGTCCACTAGATACTGGTATGTAAAAACAAAACACAGCAATAAAATTAAACATTTGCCAGAAACCACTTGATGTCTTACAGGAGGCTTGTGAAGCTTTCTCCGCCTCAGCCGTGCTATGCTTTCTCAGAAACGTCAGCCACTGATCTTCACTAACATATTCAAGAGCCTTGACGTTTTTGGTTTTGACCACGGCGGCACAGCACTCTTCCCTCCCTGAGGGGTTTGTTTCTACCAGATGAGAATCAGCCACAATTTTTGTCATCTGTCTGTCTGAACAGGAGCACTTTCATTTTAATAAATGCTGATGCCTACCCCAGCTCCATCACTTATGAATCAATACAACCTGAAGCCTTGTTATATTGTTAGAATCCTTCTGCTTGCACTAATAAACCAATGGCTCTAGCCATCATTTATCAATATCGCCATAGTTTAAAATTTTCTAGGATAGAGATATTCAGCTGGCTGTGAGTTAGAAAAAGATATAGCAAGACAAAGGATCTGAGCAAAAACTCGACTGAATTGAAATTATGGTTTGTCTTGCTATTGGTTGGCACTTAAATACTAGGTTTTTCTTCACTGAAAATCAAAGGCAGGGTTATGTTGAGGTGGTTGCATCATTTAAGATATCATAAACTTAATTGTTCATGAAACCTATTCTATCACTTTTAATTTTTAGAAGATCTATTTTCTTTGCAACTGACTTTTTCACTTGATGCCATCAAGGTTGAGATGAAACAACTTGACAAAGTTGGCAATAGTTCTGGAATATCACACCTGAGGAAGGTCAAATGGAGGCAGTTGGCTAACTGACAGCAGCAAGAGAACTCCCTAGCCAAAACATTGTCTTTAATTAACAGCGGGGCATGAGACATAAGTCTTGAAGCTTGAGCAGTTCAATTTGAGCACCAACACTCCCTGTGCTCAAATATCCCCACCAGTTCCCTTGTTGTTTGTCAGCTGCTTTTGACAACCCCCCCCCCCCCCCCCCCCCCCCCCCCCACCTGGTGAAATCCATCATCTGTCATTGTGCCTCATGTCTGACTTTGTCTCAGAAGATAAAAAGTAAAACACTAACTACTGCAGGAAAACCTGACCTTTCAATAGGAGAGACCCCCTTCATCATCTATCTTTTTTTCTTCAATCTTCTGCCTAATGATTCACTCCCTCTTGTCTCTCTATCCTTTTTGCATTTCACATCCTTTTTTCTCTCCAAACATGTCTGATTGCCTACTTATAGTCCAACATTCTTCCTTTTTTGAAGATGACAAATGAGAAAAGGAAACTAATTATAAGCTTCATTGTTGATTCTACCAATCATAAAAAGACTCAATATGTTTTTCATTGAATTCATCATTCTTCTCTTTATAAAAATGAGACCCTTACATTTTTCAGAACCACTGTTTCTCTTCTACTAGTTTTGAAATGTAAGTGGGGTTTATAACTAAAATGATAATAATTCAATATTCTTTTATTTTGTACTTCTTTGCATAGGTAGTATGATTTATTGTCCCAAGATATGATATATACTATGCGATACACACTGAAATCGAGAAACTACCCAATTTTGATTAATGTACACTGTATACCATCATGACCATTCTTGAACTTGAACTGAGTGAGCAGGGAGGCATTCAGGATCTATCTCAAGGACCATTTGACGTGATACATGGTTGTTGATAGACACTCAGTGGCATTTTCTGTGATCAAAGCCATGACCTTTCTGTAATTGGATGGTATCTCAAACCACTGGGTCACCCTGCCCATGTGATCACGATACTCCCTGTCAACCTAGACCTCCATCCTCCCCCGTGATATCTCCTTTGCACAGTACTCTGAATTGAGCCAAGGAATGAAGGATCAGTAACAGTATGGGTCGTGTTTCCCTTCTAGCATCATATTTATTGCAGCTCTCCATTGTGTTGCTCTCTTCAGTTTATAAACCCTGAACCTGAGGTGAAGTTGTTTCTGTTGTTTAGAAAGGCGCATTGAATGGCATCTTGCATAACATCATACAGGATCTTGACTTTGAGAATATTTCAGGTATCTGTGAACACAGTTGCGCGGAGCCTTAAGGCTCCTCAACCTTGTCCCCAAATGTCCTCGGGAGTGAAAAGCTGCAAATTTCCTGTCTTTCCAAAGTTCTAAAATACACAAACTTAAATCTTGGGACATAATTACACTTGCTGATCTTTCTCCCATGGGCTCTATCTCATGAAGACAGATGCACACAGACTCACTCGAGCGCATTAATTCATAAATGAATGGAGAGGCTTTGATTGAATTTTAGTATGATTGTATTTTATAAATGTTCCTTGTTTTAGTCAAACTATCGGAGAGGCTATGAGATAATTTAATCAAACGTGTACTCTGGCATCAGCAGGTTAAAATTTCTGTCCAAGAACCGCAATGAACAGTGTGAGCACCTTCCTCCATTTGTGTCTTACAGACTCTGGGTCTCTTTTACCTTCCTGTTCCTGTTCTGTCTATCACAGCCTGGACCACTCCACCACACTGACACTTCATCTGTTCTGCCTCTCAAGGTAATTCTCACAAGTCCCTGATACAGATACAGTAGGTCTTAGTGGAGAACAATTGAATGTGCACTGTCGCCCCCTTGATGATCTGAAGACTCCTAGTCTTTTACAATGGAATACACCATTAGAAAAATGTAAAATATATATGTGACAGGTATCAAAACGAGGCTCAAGACAATTTTTTATCTCCTAAACAATTTTTGTTTTTAGTAGAAGGTACAGTACACAGAAGGCTAGGTATCCCAAGCACCAAATGCAGATCCATGGAAGAAAGGTTACAGAGCTGCAGAAACTGTGAGAAAAGTTTATTCTCAAGGTTTTAATTCAACAAATAAAATGATGAGTAAAATATGCTGTGTGCAGAATAAGGGTTTCCCTGCACCCCTGATGAAAAAAAATTATAATTAATTCTTTAGATGCAAATGAGGAGTGCAAATAATAACTTTTTGTTTTCTTTTTCTAGTTTGCTGGGAAATCAAGTTAATCATATATTCAAATGAAAACCGACTATCGTGATTACAAGATATTGTTATTCAATTAAGATGTAATGGTTTCACACGGTTCCTTATTGCTGCCTGACATATGGGTACTTTAGCATTAACATTCATAATGCAAAACAACATCATCATGGTGAAAGTCACTTGATATTGTTCTTTTTACCTATTAGTTGAGTAGGGGTCCGAAATATACATACAAGTGTGCTGGTTGAAACATTTAGATTTTATTTTTTCCTCAGTGCCCACATGCATCTCTGTCATCCATTTAGTCATTTGTACAAAGATGACCAAGATGTTGCTCTTTACGTCTAATTATAATATGATTTGTCTTTTTGGCATCTGTATTCAAAACAAAATATAAGTAGTACGGTCTGTTTGACAAGTATTTAAGTGAGTCTAATCCACCACTGCAATCTGTATGGTCTGATAGACATGACCTTTAACACTCATTTCATACAAATAAAAAAAGCTGTTCAGGATAAATGGAACACCTCTAAAAAAATAATATTACAAGGTGTTACAAAAAAAAGAAGCTAAATATGGATCTGTCAGGAAATGACATATTACTTCAATTCAGCAAACCTGTAGTGACTCAATTCACACCAGAACAGTAGATGAAGTGTTTTCCAGTTTTCAGCACGTTGGCTCCAGCACTGCACCATGGCTGTTGCTAGGTAACTTGTTGTCGTGTGCCTGTTGAACTTGAATGCTGGCTATCTCAGCGTGGCGATTTTATTGAGGGCATTATGTGATTGGAGCTAAAAGTTTCTGAAAGGGCAGCGGGCACAGTGATACAGGTTCCCACAATATAGTGGGTCTGATTTGCCGAGTGGCTGCATGACTCGTTCAAGGACAGTAAAGCAAAGGAAACCTACTGCTGATGAGCCCTCATGCGCATATAATGAGTCTCCTCTGTCTACAGAAAGTCTCGTAAATATTCATGCTGGGGTTTTGGACATTCAGGTCAACTTGGACTATGCTTGGGCAAAAAATATGGTCATAAGCCTGTAATGGGCACATAAAGCTTATGTAATGAGGGGAAGCATTTGCCGTCTGAGACTGATGCACTGGCTTGAAAAAGCACAATGTTGAAACAATGACCCTAAGAAAAACAACACGTTGTCGTTTGCTTGTCATCTTGTCAATGCTCCTCCACGGGACTCAAGGAAGTCACCGCCTCGCATGTTTACATGCACATCAGATTAAGCAAACTAGCTACAACATAATTAGTGAGATTAAGAGAGGGACTGGAAAGTGGATTTCATGACCCTTTAACAGCACCGTGCTGGATGTTTAGCATGGTAGGGATCGCCTCATCTGGCTCTTGTCATGATAGTGCAGTTCCTACAATGTCTGTTCCTTCAAGCAACATGCTTGTGTCACATTGTGATTTATGCATGAAGGCAGTGCAGAGGTGTTCTTAAAATGCAAGGATCTTTCAATCCACTGAAATGATTTGGAATACAGACAAGTGAAACAGTCAGATTATATTGGTAACCATGCAAAATAATTATTGTTTATTTTGACTTTAATTTTGACATGTTTGAATTGCACGTTGTTTTCTATGTTCCTTTTTGCCTTCGCGTGTGACCTCATTGTTCACTGTATTAATCTGAAAGCCATAAATTCGATCACAACTCCTCCCAAACAAACGTCTACACACACACACACACTCTCATAAGCTCTCCTTATTTATCAGGTGTGGCTGGTGACAGCTTCTCTGTTGGTGCTGAATTTACATCCCAAAAACTGTGTGTGTGGGTGCGTGCGTGTGAAAGAGAGAGATTGAGGATGTGTTTGTGTCCCTCTCTGATAGTGGCGAGAGGAAAGAGGTATTGAAAAGTGGGAATGAGATGTAGATAAATTACCATTTTAGAAGAATCCTCCTCCCTCTGCAGGCTGTGTGGGAGACTGGAAAAAAATGGAGTGAGAGAGATGGGGAGAGGAAAAAAGAGAGAGAATGAGAGGTATGGAGTATCGGAGCGTGCAGTACAATACTTAGATTCAGTCCATCTCACGCAAAATGGCAGTGCACAACAGTCCATCACTGTTTTATTAGAAATTATACACAAAACACCTATGACCACACACACGGTGCAATGGATTGCCTCTAAATCACCACTTTGTGGATGTAATGTGTGGCCGGTGGCCACGTCTGCTTCACCCCTTTAAAAACAGACAATGGATCAATATTTCTCTTCGCTGTAAGATAATAGCTCCAGCATTGCTCTCTGTCTACAGGGGCTACATGAAAGATTTGCTACATAGCCAACATTATCACTAAGATCTGTTCACTTCCCAATCTCACTGAAGCGCTGAGAGCTAGCCATATAATTCATTTATACTATGACGTCATCCATTGGTCCGTGAACTTGTCATTTTGAAGCTGCGAGTTAAGCATTTTGGCAAGAGTATTTTTATTTTTTATTTTTAAACCAGAAGTAACCATATTTGGAGGAGTGTGGGGTGGGCCTGACGGAGAGCTCGTCCAACTCGTCTGCAACCATGCACCTATTGATCGTACTAGCTGCTAGCTTTGTATGTGTTGCAAACAATTCTTATCGCATCTCTTGTCAACTGAAACGGTGGCAGTGGGTGTAAATAATGTTAACTGATCATCAAAAACATTCGTGATACGTGAACCTAGAGGGCGACGGGCATTCCCATTATGTAAAATATCTCCAGTTCTACTTTTAATTTTATTCAATAAATTAGTATTTTTCTTATGGAAAAGAATGCTTGGATCCTTTCCAAACCATGTCTTAAATTATTCAGCGTAAATGTCAAAATGTATCTGTACACGGCGGAAAACATCAATTGTAGGTTATACACACTTTATTATTCTGACGTTCAAGGTTCCTGCATTGCAACTGGGAGGTCTGACAGCAGTGAAATCACCAAAGTCAACTTTTCACGAATGAAGAAAAATGGGGCCAATATTTCCATCTCCGCTGCAGTCGTAGGACTCGGCACACAAAGTGCTATAGTAGCCTTCAGCTCGACATAACACGATATACCAAATGTTGTCAGCTTGTCAGAGAAACCTCATATCACCAGTGGCTGAATGTTGCACATACTGGGTTTCTGCAGGACACTGACAGTAATGCCATTCCTCCCCTTTTCCTTTTTTCAATCAGATGGCGTTTGTATCTATCCTCACAATAACCGAGGGTAACACTCCTCATGCTGTTTGCCATGTGTGAAACTCATCAAAGCCAAAAGCTTTTGTGTGTGCGCACGTGCGCGCGTCTGTTTGTGTATGGGTGTGTCTGCTTGCCATAGCCATTGGCACTTTGTTATAAAGTCAATGATGCTGCCGCTTGTTGTACATTGCCCCTTTTTCATACAGACAGACACACAAATTCACACACTCATAGACAATCTGTCCTCCCCATACCCCACAAGCAACATTGCTTTTGCACAGGCAGCTGGTGATGAACAAATATTCTCTCTGTGGTAGTGTGTGTGTGTGTGTGTGTGTGTGTGTATTTGTGAGCCTGCAAAATGGGAGTCACTGGGTTGTGTCGACGGCAGCCGCCTTCCCGCCCTCCGGCACTGTGGCTACTGATTGGATATCTCATTAGTCAATTACCTCATAAGTAGATGTCCCATTGCGGGGCCGTGCTCCACGAACAAAAGTAAATAAATAAATATGAAAAATCCATCCCTTTTGTTTTGCTTGGATGCTGTTCTACACAAGACTTCTTGCAAAATGGGATTCCTTTATTCCACAGTTGCAGTTTAGATGCCTGCTCATCCGCAGACACGACCGCTTTGTGTCCCAGAAGGATTCGAGTCAAATAGTCAGAACACACATTTGGCAGGGTCTCGCCGGCACCCTGCCGTGAGGTCGCTGCTGTCCTGCTGTTCTTAAGCATAGCGGCTCCACCTGGAGCGGGTCCTGTCACTGTCAAAAACCATGGTTCCTGTCACTGTGGACAACGACATTTTAGCATTCAGCATGTAATCTGTGTGAGGCACCTGCCTGAGTGTCCGTCTCTTGGCCTTCTTCTTTAACCACAGCTCAGTTGTATGTTTGGGCGGGGCGGATAGAAATCTTGAGATATAGATCAGTCATGAACCTGAATGCACACAATTGTTCAACAGGCACATGAACACGTAGGCGAACGGCAGATTGTAATGGGGGATCCAGTGGCGTTTACAACTGTTCCACTGTGTGTAGTATTCTGGGATGAAATGGACATAATGGGCTACTGTTTCAAAAGAATATTTGTTGAATGGGTACTCAGCCTTAAGGAATCCTTATGCTTCAGCAGAAGTGCTTGTCGGATGGAAGAACAGAATTCGTAACCCCTTTCCCCCCCTCAAACCTTTATGTAACTTTCTGAAAATCTGACAATAACAACCACTTCACGCAGCATTTATCCAGGTTTGCCGAGGAGAGGAATGCCTGGACTAAATCTCTCACGCTTGTTTATTTTTATTTTTTTCAGTTTAATATCTACTACAAGTTAGTGCAACTCTGTGAATGCCTTGGATGAATGACAGTGTGCACTGTTAACGCTATTTTAAATAACTATTGCATCTCGGCCCCTCTCTATGATGGCGTGATTTTCAGCCCGCCTACGACTGGAGCTATTAATATCTTTGCCTGTCATATTTTACTTGTCATAATAGTTTGTCTTGAGAAAAAAAAAACACGGCCTTTATTCAGAGTTTAACTGGCTTAGTGCAAAAGGTAAAGGACAGCTATAGACCCAAGTACAAATTGTGAATTGGCAATTCACTACAGAACCTAAAAAGATAATTAAAAGAAACTGCTCCTGACAATGTATATATGTACTTGTGATTTCATGCTGACATGAAGTCTATGTCTGCTTTTTCAAAAAGGAGCCGTTGTATGCCTGAGCCTGCTGCTCAGAAACACAATACAGGAAATAATCTGCGGACAGGGGCCGTTAGGAGAGATTCGTCATGTCCCATTGTGCCATCCAAAAGTACACCAGTGCTGTTCGCATATGGAGAAGAAATTGCAGATTGATTTAATTTCTTGTCGGCTGTCGGCTCCGCGATCCAAAGAGACGCGGTGTGCCAGTCTAAATCTCACAAAGCAAACTGATTGCACAGTAATGGACACAAATAAATAGACTTCTGGAAATACATTGATCACATATGTAACCTAATTTGAACCAGAGATACCACGCTGTAGGGAAGGGGGGGTAAATAAGGACAAGCTGGTCGGTTCAACTTTGTGGACAGTGTTGTTTTGATGAAGACAACGTAGCCTCTACGCGCTGCAGTTTATAAGATGCTCTGGATACGGCTAAGTACACAGAAGGCAAAGGAAACTGTGTAACGTAAACCTTGGTTTCCTGGGTTTCTAGGACATGCTGAATACATCACATTTGCCTGTTGAGTGTCTACTTTTTCGGGGGCAACTGCAAAGTGCGATTGAGGGAAGTGGATTACTCATGCAAATCTCTCCTGCCCAGCCAGCGCCTGCTCCTCTTCTTACATATCAATTTAGTTTTTTTAAGGTACAGACACTCCTCCCATTCCTTTCCACCTTTCCTCCTCTCCACATCTATAAATCTATTACAAGGCTGTTATACATCTTTCACCTCGCATTTTTCTCTTCACCCACTTATTTCTGTCTCTCCCCCTCAGACTTTCTGTCTATTTATCTCCATTCTCCAAATGTCTATTCATCCCAATTTCCCCATTTCTCTCTCTTTTCCTCCCTTTCTTTCCCCCATCCCTCTATCCTGTTGTTATATCTTTGCGTCCTTCCCTCTCTCGCGCGTGTCCCGCACCTCCTCTTATCCTATATTCTTCTGCTTCTCTTCCTCATCACACCCCCCTGTATGTGACCTACCACTCTCCACTCCCTCCACGGCTTATTGATTTCTGTGAGCGACATGCAGCTGATGTAGGGGCCCACATATCTGCGCACAGAGGATTTGAGACACATGCAGTTAGGAGCATGCATATAGACTGTGTACAGTATGCACAAGCCCAAAGACGACAGTCGTGCAATGAATATTTAGCCGATGCCAGAATGATTAACACAGAGTTTTTGATGGGGACAAAGGAAGAGAGCGAGTGCCTGTAGATGGCACAAGAGCGCTTTAAGGGAATGTGTGGAAGTAGATCTTGCACGCGTGCACGCACACACATACATGCGCACACACTCACCCACACATATTCTCATTAACCATCACACTAGCACATTTATATACCAGCACCTGCGAGGATATTCCTCCAATTTAGATAAATTCCCTGGATTGATTTCAAACAAACATACACCTCTCAGAAGGCAGAGTAGAAGGTAAAGTAGACCTCGCACGCGCACAAATACACACACGCGCACACTGTAGATTACACTGAAGCTGCACTCAGACTGAGAATGGATGGTCAGAAAATCAGGAGCGCTGATGCTAATTTAATACTTTGATTATGATGCAGGAATGAAATTGACCAGCAACACGACTGGTTTCCCAAATGAGGTCTGCATATTTCCCTCGAGGCTGCTTGTTGACGAGTCACATTCTGAAAGCCCCGTAACATTTCATGTAATTCCTATTTCTATCAAAGCTGATACTGGGAAAAAAAAAGTACATTTATTTTTGATTTTTTTTTTAGGATATTCCCAGAATATGTTATATTTTTGGTGACAGTTCATAGCTGTTTTCCAGTTATGAATCTAATTAAGTCCTTTGTGCAGTTGGTTGGTTGTTTTTGAGCCTACCTCAGCTTGGAATGAACTTTATAACATTATAACACTTCATAATTTAGGTTAGTTGGTTACACAGCTGACTTTGGCACAGAAGGTCAGGGTTCGATTCCTTCGGCAAGGACCTTGATACTACCTGCCTCGATGATCGCTTTGGACAGAAGTGTCAGCAAAATTAATGTAAAGTCAAAAGATTAAATGACAAAATATGAGGAAATATTACAACTAGAAGAAGTAAAATGGGCAATCCAAGGACTGTGAAAAGGGATTTTTTTCCAGATCAGATAATTAAAGGACAAACAACATAGGTAAACATGTAAGTTATTATTTGGAATACATGTGGTCATTTGTCTTTGCTGATGTTTGTGTATTTTGCACATTTTCCCTCTGCGACGTTGTTAATATCTGAGTGAAACCTGTAGTCGCATGCAGATGAATTGTGTTGTTACCAAACGTGCACACGTATTGACGAAAAAAGAAAAAATCGATTACATTGCATCAAGAACTCAACAGTGACACTTCACTAATACATATGCTGAGACGTCTGCGTTTATCCTTCCAGCCCAGTTCCCAAACTCTACCTCGTATTGATTTCATTTCAGAAGACAAGTGGAGCAATGAGCAATGACTGGTAAGCCATTATCGGTCGGTCCTTGTGACTTAGACACAGCTAACCGCATCATGTCGAGGAGGCTGAATTCTGCCACTTCCTTTTCGGTTTGAGTTTATCTGCCAGTTTGGTTGTTTCTGATCAAATTTGCACTGAAGGTAAAGTTTTGGCAAGCACCAGCACTCCTCCGTGCCTGCGGACGCCCCCTGCATTTCTGTCCTTTCCACACACACACACACACACACACACACACGTGCAACAACCAGCACAACATGAACTCAAACTGCAACCTAGTTTAAAAAAAAAGAAGATCAAAGAAAGAGACAGTCCATGTTGGGTGATTATTTCCGACCGAACGCACGTGAATGGAAGCGGGAGCTTACGAGGAGCACTCGAAGGCAGCATCTCTGTGCGCGCGGGGGGGCGGGGTTGGGGGGGGGGAGGGGGGGGGGGCGCACCAGCCGCTTCACCGGGAGGGAGAAGACCTGAGTTCCACCAAGCGAGCGGGATGATACGCGTCTTCCTCTGGTTTCTGACAACAGGAGGGATTTTTCATACGAGCTTTTCCTCGTCGCACCTCTGGAGTGAAGTAACGGAGGACTGCCTCAACATCACGGGCGCAAGCTCCGCTTGTTTGCCTTGTTTGGTAAGGAAATGAGAAAGAAAGGAAAAAAGAGTGAGCTGATGGTGATGCGTATGTGAAAAGTCAAGTGAACGAGTCGCTGACGGGAGAGAGGGATTCAGTTCTCTTCTTCCAGGAGACGTGACGATCCGACGTTTCCCTCGCCGATCTTTACGCACGAGTCAGGAGACTCCGGCCAGAAGGGACGTTCAACACATTTATTTCCCCTTTTTCGTTCTATTATTATTTTATGAAAAGCAAGGAGATAGAATCAACAGAGCAGGGGGATCTTTTTCTCCTTCTTTCTTTTTAAAGATACGCGAGGAGAGGAAGAATAGTGGAGACGTATAGCGCACAAAACGGCACGAGAGGAGAAACATACGAGGAGGAGGAGAAGCCTTTATATACATATATATACGTATATATATGTATATATATATACATATATATAGGCTGAAGAAAGGGACGCAGCCCGGGGGAAGTGAGGGTTCGAAGCTGTGCCCTCTCCCCCTCAGTCACTCTTGTGCCAGGGAACGGGACGGTTGGAAGCCAGCGGACAGTGGATGTGGAGACGGAGAGACAACCTGTGCGCCCGCCACTTCGCGCCCTCTTCTCCTTCTCCCTGCTTCCCTCCTGGTGGATGCTGACTGAATTCGTCTTTTCTTTCTTTTTCGGATATGAGGGATTTATCTAGTCTGCTGTAGAAGGAGGGGGCAAATAAAACACACGCGTCTCACCCCCCCTCTCCCCCTCTCCCCCCCCCCCCCCTCTCTCCCTCTCTCTCTCTCTCACTCTCCCTGTCTCTCTCTCTCCCTCTTTCTCTCCCCCCCGGTTTCTGGATGTGAAGCAGCATGCGGCCCGGTGAGAGCTTAGAGGGCTCGCGCTCGGCTCGCGGAAGATGCATTGATGCCGATCATTTTACCGATCGCCACCCCTCGTCAGGGTTAGAGAGGAGGATGAAGAGGGGGACGACGGAGCGGAGGATGAGCGGGACGAGCGAGAGGATGACGGACCGAGGGGTGACGGCGATGCGCTGTTTTCTGTGGAGTCTCGTTCTCAGCTCGCTCTCCTCGCACGCGCAAGGTAAGGGGATGCGACACACGCATGCACGCGCACACACACACACACATATGCACACGCAGGGACATAGTCGCTCTCACGCACGCGCGTGTGAGTTCCCCCCCCCCACTGCAGTCAGAAGAAATGTGCTGCTTCTTTTTTTGTATGTGCGCGCCTTTGTGTGTGTGTGTGTGTGTGTGTGTGTGTGTGCACGAGGATGTCTGTGAGGTGTCTGTGCGTGTGTGTGAGTTAGAGGGGAGATGTGTGTGTGTGTGTGTGTGTGTGTGGCGGGGGTGGGGGGGGTGCGTGCGTGAGTGCATATGTGCGTGGTTGTATGGTGTGATGCAGAGAAATAGAAACTGGTTTAAAAGGACCATGAAGGGAAAAGAAAGGGAGAGGGATTGAACCTGCAACAGCCTCTTTCCCTCTTTCCTCATTTTCTGCTTGCTTCAGTTTTCTCTGTCTCTCTCTCTCCCCCTCTCTCCCCCCATCCTTCTCTTCAATACAGCCATTGAGCTGGTAGCCAATAAATATTCTTGCGGTAGCTCTTGGGCTGTGGCAGCGAACGTGAGCTGCTTATACCAAAGTGTGTGCGGGAATGTGTTTGTCTGTGTGTGTGTGCGTGTGCGTGTGTGTGCGCGTGTGCGCGCGCGCGTGTGTGTGTGTGTGTGTGTGTGTGTGAACGTGCGCGTGCTTGTGAGTGTGTGTGAACGTGACTTGTTTATAGTGATGAGACCCAATCCTTACACAGCATTTTATTCCAAAAATTTCTACTCTCATGCCCACGGATTCATTTTCTGCTGTATTTCACTCGAAAGATGTTATATAATGGCGGTGTCTCCCCCTTCCTCTCTCTAACACACACACACACACACACACACACACACACACACACACACACACACACACACACACACACACACACACTTTCTGTCCTTGCACTCCCCCCATCTCTCTCTATATCCCTGCTTCTCCCGCTAGTCGCCCCCCCCCCCCTTTTCTTTCTTGGGTGATAAAATGTTAAAATATTCACAGTATAGCACACTCTCGCTTTCTGCCTGTCTCTATCTTGGTTTTCCTCTGCTTTCGATTTTTAGTTTCTCTCTGATCCTTTTCAGAACACACACACCGCACACACAAGGATATACTGTATGCACAATGCAAACACACCCTTTGCTGCGTCAGGTGGTATGGAAACTAACTGACCATTCATCACAGTATATTGAGAAGAGGAAGACAGGGCGATGGAGGAGAGGAGGGAAGAGATGCATAGGGAGGAAGCGATGGGGAAGAGTTGACTATGAGGAAGTCAAGGGGAGAGGAAAGGAGGGGATGAAAGAGGGACGGAGAGAGTTGAGTGACAAAGGGGGATAGAACTATCACTAACACACAGAGACTGAACAAGGTGGTCTGGGTTTCAAACTAAATTATTAGTGAGTTTCTTTCGAGATCCAACCAGAAAACTTACAATGGCCGGTGAGATTTGGTGAGCACAAAGGGTGAGACTGAGACTGTACAACTGTGCAAGGAGGCAACAGAAACCCTTAAAAATCCAGCTGCTGTGGAAGGGGTTGAGAACCATTTGTCATCGTCACTGTGAAGCCTGCATGATCCTCCACTGTGAGGAGATGGTGTGCAGGCTGACGGAGCAGAAGTACTATGGATTTCTACAGCGATTAGACAAATCAACACTGGGGGACGTCTGGACACTTGGCTTTGGCACCATCGCAGAGTGCAGGGTCGTAGCTTTGCTCCTTTTTCCGAGCCTATTTCGAAAGTTCCTTTTTAAAAAAAAATGAAAAAAAATGTGGTTCACTTAGGATAGGTGGGAGAGATTGTGATTTGTTGGGTGTCAACCGAACAAAGACAAGAGCGGTGGGATTTCCTCCGGCACAAAGGATCTCATTTCGAACCCCTTTGGGGCACAGATCCTGGCACTGGTCTCCTTGTGGCTGCCCTCATTTATCAAACATCTTTCAAGGTCTTCATAGTAGAGATGTGGTTTCTTCAGAGATGACTGTAGCTCTATTATATGTTTTAGTTAAATCCAAATTTCAATTCTGATTAATAAAATGTCAGAGGTAGACCATGAAGTTTAGAGTCTGCCCAGGTAAATAGATATGTAATCAAAAGTCTCCTTTAAAAACAAAAAAAAATTAAAGCCAGCAACCAGCCAAATGCTGTTACATTTTGGCTGTGAATGGTGAATTAGTCTACTCAAGTGGCCATTGGCAGGTAACCAATCATTGTATGGAGCGGCAATTCTATTCTAAAAACCAATCTTGAAGGTAAAGTAATGAAATAGGCATTAATAGATTTTACACGCTGCCGTGGCCAGTGGACAAAAATGTTAATTTCTCAACTCTCAACACATTTGACGTAAAGATGCAGTGTCATTTTCCAAAGTAATGGCATCTTTATGGCTGATGAAAGGTTCCAACACTCTCAGCTTTCATTGGACTCTCTGTAGCTGACAGGTTATTAGGAAATGTAATTTAAAAAAGCACAATGTTGACCTTTGTTAAATAAATTCACCACAAATGAAGTTTCTGTCCATGTCAGACAGCTAAAGAACTTCTCCTCTGTTCTTCGCACCCTGATCCCCTCTTTTCTGTTTCATCTGTTCCCCCTCCTCTCCTCCCTGCTGATCCGCTCAGCTTAACTCCACGTCTCCTGTCTTCCCTTCTCCCGTCCCCTTGCTCCTCTGTTCCCCCCCCCCCCCCCCCCCCCCCCCCCCCTCCTCTGCTCAGCACTTCTTCTCTTTGCTCTCATCTTTACTCTCAGCTCCCCTCTCTTCCTTTCATCTGTCAGATTTGTCCTGTGGCTTCAGAGGCTTAATTTACTCACCAAACATACCAAATCGCACGTGTGTACATGCACAAAAGAAAAAAGAAAACACCGCCTCTCCTGGACCCTAAATCTATTCCGAGTTACGTTCAGCTTTGCCAGAATCAAAGCGAGTGCTACGTCCAAACCTCACACCCCCTGCGCCTTTACAGCAACTCTCGTCTTTTCAACGCCATCACACCAGGATTAACCTTATCAAAGATTTTCATGGGCAGTACGGATTTCATCAGCACTCAATCAAAGGACTAACACCGATCAATCATCTAGCGGCAGTTATCAATTAGACTCATCTCTGGTTGTCAGTGTGGTGAGGGATTGTAACTGGTCCTACGGAAAGCCAGTCTTTAGCATGTGACCCGGCAATTAACCCACAAGGCTAAAAATAGCTAATTTAATTTATATGGATGAGCCATGGAAATGTAGTGCTTTGTTCTTGCAACATGGCTAAATTGAAATTTATCAGTCATCCGGCAGTAGCATCTAGTAATTTAATGCCGGTCATCACTTTTACATTGGACAGGCTGTCGGGGGCAGTGGAGTGGTCCTCTGACCGGGTTTTATAACCCATCCCTGGATATCAGAGATTGATCGGTGCAGTGTACAACTGTGATGTTGATTATAAGTCATTGATTGATGTCGTCCATAATTACGCCACTGCTAATCATTTTACCTGCATATTTTGGCAATCCTTCTCTGCTGTCAGTTATCGATTGATATTCCGCGTACGATTAATAGAATGGGTAATTGGTGAGCTTGGAGGCATTCTGTTTTGTTTTTTTGCCTTTCTGTGTGACATGCCCTCATAAATTTGCACTGTTAGTACACTGTGTACACACATTGAGTACATTACACACTCACGCACACACACTCATGCACACACACTCATACGTACTCTGACACTAAACATTAGCACAACACAGACTCTCTAACCCACGTTTAATCCAATGGTTTATGGCTTGTGTATCAGGGAGGGAGATGTGTCTGTCGCAGAGTCAGCCTCTTGATCATAGAAATACATTTGATTTATTTAGGAATAGAGACAGGAAATTGGGGGGGGGGGGAGGTTTGCGAGACTGAGAAACAGAGGGATGGGGACAGAGTAAGCCAGCATAACGTAAGCATAACATAAACCAGTTAATATTTAGAATTTCACAGAATCTCACCTCTGTCTTCTCATCCTATTTAATCTCTCTCTTATTCTCCAATTTTTTCTTTTTAAATTCGTACTATTGCATATTTCGTTTGCATTTAACCCTTATTACCACTTTCTCCTCTCCTGCTTTAATTCACTTTCATCATTATATAATTACAACTGCGTTCGTCAAGGCTAACACCCAATCTCCCCATTTTAAAGAACGTGAAAAAACCATTCGCAGGATCTTCTCCAAAATTGTTTGGGTTCGTCCTTGGGTCATGTCCCAACCCCCCATAAACTTTCATGGAAATCAGTTTTGTAGTTTTTGCGTAATCCTTAAAACAGACAAACAAACGCCGGAGACATAATCCCTTTGCCGGGGTGACAGTACCAGAAGTCGTATGACTTTCATGTAGCACGGGGAAACATTTGGATGATGATCTGACTGTGACACCAGACACCAGGGCTAGTTTCCTGTGTAATAGTACGTGTTGATCTTTTTTTTTATATTTAACAAACAGCACAATTTGTCCTTGACCTTGCCTGAGCTGTTTTGGTTACCTCAATATAACCGTACCACCGGTGCTCTGAGCAGAGATGTTGTGGGAATCAGTGACTAAACCGACACTGACAGTGGTCATCTTTGTCCATATGTACAAGATAACATTTTTAAATAATATGTTGTGAACATTCTCTGCATATATTAATTATGTTGTTGTGAACGATAGCGATCCGAGCAGGATTGTCCCCCTAAAGTGTTTTTTCCTCAAGGCAAAATACTTGTTGTGAATTTCATGCCTTAAACCATAAGAAGCAGTTGTGATTGTGTGTTGCTCCATATTTTTTAATGAATCTGAAGTCTTTGATACTAAAACATTAGAGGGCATTTGACTTTAAGTTTGAGCTCTCGCTCTGATGCCTCTGTTTATTCATTGTGTGCTCTCTGTAACCCCTTTCTCACTTTCTCACTGCCCTGAAGATCCTTGTTGTCTATCCCTGCATGTGTTCCTGTTCGTGAAATTTCACCCCTCCATCTTCAATTGTTTTTTTCCCCTCACCATCCATCCATCCTCCTCCACCCCTAATCACCAATTCCTTTCTCCTGCTTCTTCCTTCCTTCATCCACCCATGCTGAATTTGTAATCACCACTTTTCTTTCATCCCACATCTGTCTCATCTTCCCTCTCTCCGCCTTTCTTATTTTCTATTCTCCATTAGTCTTGCCTGCCCCCCCCCCCCCCCCCCCCCCAGCTCCTATTCTTAGTGAATTTGTTATGTGTTGATTGTAATAGGTGGACACTCACAGGGTACAGCTCTGTGAATCTCACATGGCCGTTGCCTCTCCTTTCCAACAACAGCGAGCACATTTCACCCCTGCACACAGATTACCTCCCAAATTGTGTGCTTTTGAACATCTAGAGAGCCAAATCTACTCTAGTATTTCAGATATTTATTTGCCTGCTGGGATTTGAGAAATGTCAGCTTGCACATATTTAGCTGGTTCTGCTATCAACAGGCTGTTAAATTAAAAGGATAATTTTGCCATGCAAATATTAACACAGAGAGACGGACTGCTTTCAAGGTACTGTAGCTGTTGCAAGACCCTGTGGATCCATAAAAGCCTTTTATATACAATTGCTCTTTTCCTCTATAGTCTAAATGTGCATTTAGAGAATGGCGTCATGAGTATAGTCATAATTCATCATGATTAAATAAAAAACCCAATATGCTGTTGTTATGCAGATGTTGTAAAAGAGCACTGCGATGGAAGAACATTACATCTGAAGATTATTACTGTAAAGAACATAATGTACTCTACCTTCATGCATGGAAACCCACGTTAGGTTCATGTTCAAGTCTCGACTTAACCCTCTAAGAATCATTCCAAATATGAAACGTGGGTCTGATTGTAAACCTATCAAACTGTGAACCTCAATGGTGTTATCTTTTCCCCCAGTTACTCCTAATGTGACTTTTGGGACATATGAGATTTCTGCAGATCGCACGCACGTTGCATTTCTCAGACACGCGCACACGCACACTCACAATCTGTCAGTCCTCCACAGCCTCTTCATTATTTCACAGATGATTAGAAGTAGACATGACGTGAACATGTTGAGCAGGCAAGCACGTGTACACACACACACACACACACACACACACACACACACACACACACACACACACACTCACATGCGCAAAGTAATAAATACACAAAAATATGTTGGGCACACCAAGATAGCATGTGTTACCCTGAGGGTGTGACCACAAACTCACACAAATACATGCATGCACGCACGCACGCACGCACACACACACTTACAGGGGCAGGAGACAGGCACGCAGAGAAAGGCAGATGAGAAATTAACAAAGACAGACAGCCTCATATCCAGCTGCTGCTCCCTGTTGGTGTGTGTGCGCGCTTGTGAGGTGTTTGTAAAGATTCCTTGTACAGAAACATGCAACACGGGCGGTATGGACCGAGGAGAAGGTATTTCAGCTCAGAGTGAAAGGAGAAATGGTGTATATAGGGGGATAGATGGAGTGACACATGAACAGCGTCGTTGGGCAAAGGTTCGATCCCCAGTGACAGCCAGAGTCTGTCCCTGTCAGACTGTCCTTGAGTGTGTGTGTGTGTGTGTGTGTGTGTGTGTGTGTGTGTGTGTGTGTGTGTGTGTGTGTGTGTGTGTGTGTGTGTGTGTGTGTGTGTGTGTGTGTGTGTGTGTGTGTGTGTGTGTGTGTGTGCTCGTCTGCTTTTCCCAGAGAAGACTCATTTCCCCAGCAGGCCCTGTCAGGCTGTTTCTGGGCGCACTCAGTTCACAACTGGAGGCTACTGCTGTCACCTCCTCTCCTCTGCTCGCCTCTCCTCTCCTTTCCTCACATCAGTTTTTCGTCCACTTACCTTTGTGTCAGTCACACCATTGGAAGAGCTATGCAACTCAGACACACACCGCTCACTGATCCATTTTTTTTGTGCAGCTTTCTGCAAAACACATTTAAGTAACGTGGAACAGCTGGCAGTAAAATTACTCCAAACGACTATACCGAAAGTCCAATTTTTACACCAATATTTAGAGCAAGTCTTCACTTAAATTACTGCTTTTCAAAAGCTGTCATGCTTGAGTGGCCACAAGCATGTCCCCAAAAGGAAGACACCTCTGCAGGGCAGGCACGGATGGATGGATGGAAACCAAAACAGACACTGTCACAGTACCTGTTTTTGTGTTTGTGTGTGTGTGTGTGTGTGTGTGTGTGTGTATACATCTAGCTACAGTATTATAACTAACAAGCCCAAACAGTGTAGTACAGATTTCCAATTGTAAAAACAGACAAAGACCAAATTTCAAGAAATGGGAAGTGGGAATTATTTCATACAATAAAAATAGTGATTAGTAGCTACAGTTTCTGACATGTGCAAAGATACATTTGTGTGATGTGCAGGGAAACACGTTTGCATGCATGCAGTACATTGTAGAGGTGACGGCGTGCATGCCTGTGTCCACCTCGCACAGCAAACCTCAGCGGGGTGTTGCAGTGGACACAAGTAAACGTTTTGATCTCTGACACTGGCCATCTGTTGCTCACACACTCCCACCCTACCCCCGTCTCTCTCTCTCTCTCTCTCTCTCTCTCTCTTTCTCACTGTCTCTCGACCTCTCTCGCTGAGCGCCAGTAGGTCAGACGGAAAGCAGATGCTCAGCCATAGAACCACATCCAAACCTGACACCACCAAATGTATTCTACCTTCCCGCTGTCTTCCTTTGCTAAATGCGTTTTGTCTCGGGGGACATATTTGTCACCCGTCTGCACTTCAGTTTAGTAAATGTCTTTAGCTAATGAAGTCTTTCACCCTTAACAAGCATCTTGCATTTGTCTCCTGATAAGACAGCGTCATGTGAATACTCCCGGCACGGCAAATGATATAGATAATCATTAAGTTAAAAGATGTCTTCTTTGGCAATCTTCCTGTGATACACTTTGTTTCTGTTGCATTCTGTGCCAGTGTCCCTTTAGATTTTATGTGATTCCACAGAAATAAGGCTGCAGTTAAGTGGTTCTTTGGCTTGAAAGGCAGAGAAAACTATTTTATTTCCATTTTGTTGCTAATAGAAAACCATAACCATATATTTGGTTGAGACTCCATCCTCTCCATCCAATTTTCCTAAAATGGAAGTTTCAACAGAACTGTGAATTTTAATGGGTGGAACGCTCACCCAATTTTGTTGACACAACAAAAAGACATTCCAGCAGAGTCACAGTTAAATATATGTGAAGTATGTTATACATTAGTTTTAACAAAAGTGAAAAAGTCCATATCCAAAGGGAGATTATAATATTTATGCGTGTTATTAAGAATTTAGAAATAACTGAATATTGGGGTAAACCGAACCAGAAGTATATTAAACACACAATGGCATAATATCATTTCCTCTTCTCTTAAGCACAGTTCATTGTCAACATTGACTTAACTGAATTATACCGCTGAAGTGTTTTAAACATGCAAAGAATAACCCAATGCCACAAGCAATATGTTCTCTCTATAACTCTTAGCTTTGCCGGCTGCAGTGTTCTGGAGGTTATTCCCTGCAAGTCCTCCAGCAAACAGAGGAAGCAAAAGGCTATTCTAAGTACTCGTCAATGTCCAAACGCTTGGTAGAGATTGAGCTGAAATGAGTTTCTGAGATCAAAAGAAACGGAACGATAAAAGGATAAAAAGGGATTGAAAGATAAAAGGATTTGAGTTACCAGGTCAGAATTGCGCCTTTTACAGAACAGAAATCAACAAAATTAAAATCCATTTGAGCACAAGAAACGCAGGACTCGACTTATGTCACGAAGGTCACCGTGTTCAAAAGGCATTTCTCTCAGCTTCACAGAATTGATCAGGTTCGGGTTTCGACAAGAGCCCTGGTCCACAAAGCATCTCTGCCTGGATTAAAAAAACTTGTGCAGTGCAGTTTGCTTCGAAATCATTTCAGCGAAAAGAGGTGACGGTGAAAGAGGCGCTGGCATCAAGAAAAACAAAAACACAGTTTGATGAACTTTGAGACTTTTCTTTATGAACTAATGCTGTTTTTTGTAATTTATTATTTAGGATCCTTGGTTATATGGGCGATTTGATATGCATGCCTATGGACATCAAGAGTTTGAAGGCAACAATAGCTAAGAGTCCAACCTGAGCAGATTCGGCCTGCTCACATGCGAAACAAGCCAGCGTCTGCCTGACCTGTTTGTTCTCATCTGAAAGCTACTTCGGCTGTAAATTAAACAGGCAGGGAACATTTAGAAGAACCCAGCCACCGAGGTTTTAATTATTAATATGGTGTATTTTGCATATGCATGCAGTGTTTAACTGAAAATACTGTACACATTTAAGCACTCGTGTTGCTCTGGTTAAGCCATTAACCTAGTTCAGTCATTTATTTTGTGTTTCAAAGAGCCTGTGAATTCATGTGTCATCTGTATCGTTCTTATTGATCTGTCCAATCATGAGAAGCATAATCAAAATAGGCACATATTACCCTGTTACAGTCCTGATCATTTTCACAGCACCACACAGTTTTAGATCATTCAAAATTTTAAAAACTAAAATTTCTGATCAGCAAACTGTAAAATGCCACGTGGCACAACCTTTATCAAAACCAGAGTACAAAATGATACTGATACGTTTATGTCAGGTGTTTAGTCTGGGCCAGCAGAAAAAAACACCCAAAACAAACCCTTAGGCACCTTTGTCCACTTCTTGATTGGGACTTATCAGTCACGACTTGACCACCGGTGATGAATGCAACATGCATAGCAAATAATAGTCGCTGGTAACTCTTAGTTACAGTAATAATTCAACCTTGTCGTTGGTCCCAGAAAAGTAATTCCTGGTCTTTCTTTTCCACTGCCGTTCCCCATTCATAGTATTTACAAAGTGTAGTCCATGTGAAGTTGCTATGCCTCACTGCGTATGGCCTGATTCTCTGTAATGGAAAGTAGGTTACAGTAAAATGCTGTTCAGTTTCAAACCTTCATCCTCCTGTATCTGTAGTGTTACGCACCTTTTTTCTTTGTCTCTGCACAGCAACACCTATATTTATTCTTCCTCCATAATTTAATTTAGGAGGGGGAAAGTAATGGTCAGAAATACTTTAGGGAAGGCATCAGCCATTGAGGCGAGGCTTTTCTATAGACTATACAGTTAACAAAAAAACACTGAGCCATCTGAGCTACATAGATGGAACGGAACAAGATGAAGAATGAGATTAGAATTAATCGACATTGATATTTGCAGTCGTCCTGTAGATAACATCATGACAATTGAAAACAAAAAAGACAAATTATCAACAGTGAGCCAAGTCTGTGCAGTCGAATGACAGTGTGGAGAAACCAGAGGACGGCTGCGGTTCAAGTTCCAATGAGAGCACTGCAGGCATCCTGTATGCTTTAGGGTCCTTGAACGGGTTTCTTTGATTCCATTTGGTTTTACTTGGAAGGTGTTTCTGTTCTTTCATGTTATGTTGTGGCTGATGTGCAGCCATTCAACTTAATGCACCATGATGTTGTGTCAACTGAGCATGAGCTGTGAGCCATCTCTGCTTGAATTGACAGCATCTGAGAACCAGTTGCCAAACGTGACTTTTTCATCGTCCTGCTGAGGAGCAAACAGGACACAAAATGGCTAGGGATTTTAGTTTAATGGATTTTAGAAAACAAACTCATTTTGACTTGTGAATGACAAACATATCCTCGGTAGACATGGCGCAGGTTTGTGTGCCCATCCATCTGTCCACTGCACCATTTGTTGCTGGCTTGAATACAGTGCAGCTACTAAGTAGGATCTGCTGGCTTATGACAAATATCTATCCCATTATGTGCTGAGCATGACACACCTCCCTTCATAGTTATTGTATGTACAGATATCATTCTGGTTTCCAGAATTTTCATGATGGCAATTCAGTCTTTTATTCACTTGATTTTATCTTCTTAATTTTGATACAGAACAAAGATCTCTCAGAAACAGGATTTTAATGGCTTTTAGCGCTCTCCCTCCTCCTTCTCCTACATTGACTGTCCCTTGCCTGTCGTTTCTTTCCCCGGTGGAAATAAATTGCTCGCCTGTGAGGGCTTCCATAAACTTTGTAAAGCAACTCATAGATATACTCATAGATCAATACAGAAATCCCCTTTGAGAAGGATTTTAATACCTAATTTGTCCTCTCAAAAAACCATAGTCAACATGAAAACCAAAGCCTTCCACGCTGTCTGTAAAAATAACTGATAACCTTCTGTAATCCTGAAAAGCTTCACAATGCAGGAGGATAAATCACAATGTAATAAATAAAATGATAGGGAAAGTAAGAGCAATTGAAATAGCGGTGATATCATGAGTGGCAGTCGTGTCGTGAATTTGCCACTCATTTAAATATTTAAAAAAAATAAAATTCAATGAATGAAGCTTCGTACTTGCTGACTGCTGAGGCTGTGCCCACTTGAATTTGGTCTAGATGGAAGTAAATTGACCCCCGATGTCGCTGTCTGTGCCCTTGGAGGGAAGAGTTATGAGCACGAACACCGTGGGGAATAGGTGTAGCTGGGGTCCCAAGTACCGATAGAACTGTGGTGGAGACAGTGGGATGCTGAAATTATAATCGCACCTCCTCTCCGCAGCTCAGCAGGCTTTCAGGAACCTGCCAGGATCACATTTAACACGCACAGAAAGACTCGACACACTCACACACTGATGTAGACGGCAGCAGAATGTCGATCTACATCTACGCCACACAAAACCACACTCACAGACCGCCTATCAAAAATGAAATGACTGTTCAATTTGTAGGCATTGCCCTTGTTCTTTCTGCAATTTGACTACAAAATGTGCTGCACCCCCAAAAACATGTTGCATTCCCAACAGCATTTGGTTTGAGACATGAAGGAGTTTATTTTAATGATGTTTGGTCATGGTCTAAAGCACATTAAGAAAGTGCAAGGGTTTGTCCAATTCCATTTTTTCTAGTTTTAACAGCAAGAAAAAAAAAGCTTTTAGCACATGGATCATAAGAGTTGTTAGTCTCTCAATTCACCATCGGCTGTGTTTTGGGTGCAACATGCAACAAACCAATCAGATTGCCATTTCCTATTCCCTTTAAAAGCCAGGTGTGCGTGCACCTTATCAAATTGCTGTTATATGGCAGATTTACCAGTAAGAGGGAACACTGCTCTACAGTTGTACAGTTTTGTTAGCAGATGAGATGAGAACAGGGAAGTATTTTTCGCATTTTCCCCTGTCACTTCTACGCATGTGATATTTTTCTCAAGATTGTAGGTCTACTAAGGCGGAATATATATATATATTTAGATTTGTATCCGTTGCCATGATTGTGTGTGTGTGTGTGTGTTTGTGTGTGTGTGTGTGTGACAAGCATTGTACATGCATTGCGCACCCGTCTATGTTAGTACATATTATGTTGATAATATCTTATCTCGATTATCTTGATGACGCACTCATAAAAAAACAGTGAAACACAGCACCATTGACGTCAGACCAGTCTCTTTCCGCTGCCTTAATATAGCAATGTGCCAACATTGCGTCCGGCCAAAACTCGTACTAAGACCAACTTGCCCCATGGGCACTCAGATGGGTGCAGCTGGGTTTGCTATTTAAACTACATGGGCGCTGGACGGGAAAATGACGAGTGCGATGGTCTGAAACGAGACAGCCTTGTGCCAGGTGGTGTTGAGGGATAATTGGTGAGAACGGGACTCAAGCCGGAGTAGTGGACTCCACTTTCTCAGGTTTATTTTGTTTAGCGGACACTTTCGATGTTTTGTTTTTGTGGCTTGTAACTATCTTACAGAACAGAGCCAGGCTTGTGGGAATAACTCTTAATGAATACTTGATGTTGACATGAAGAATAGCCTGATATGAGAGATATGACAGTGTGAAAGAAAACAGGGCGTGCTCTTATTGGGAAGTCATGCTAAATAAAGGGGTGTCTTGACATGAGTGCCTGTCATGGAATTCGAAAACATATTTCATAAATCAGTTCACGTTAATTTTCCCTGTACCCAAATATTGCATTGTTAAGAATTATTAATTGAGTAAATGAGTAATTTGATTTACTTTTTTTTTTTAACCATTTCTCCTCCTGTTTTTTTATTCTTTTATTGTTGTAAATGTTGAGGGCGTGTGGGGGCTTTGAGAGAACGGCAGCAAATCTCCCTGTAATTACAATCTGAACAGCCCCGACATTCTACCAAGACTCCCCAAGGTGTGTGAGTGCGTGGGCGCATGTGTGTGTGTGTGTGTGTCTGTGTGTGTGTGTGTGTGTGTGTGTGTGTGTGTGTGTGTGTGTGTGTGTGGGCGTGTACGTGGGCGTGTGTGTGTGTGTACCTGGGAGTGTGTGTGGTGAAGGTCTTTTGTCTTGTGGGGCTGAAACAGCTGGGTGCTCCTTGCTAATTAACGAGAAACCTCATAATTACTGTTAACAGGCCTGCTATAACTGACATAGACTGACAGAGAGAGAGAGAGAGGATACTAAAGAGGAACATTAAAATAGGCAAATATTTCTCCAACATCAGCCTACTTAAAGAGCAGTCGCTTTCCACTCTCGCGTAACAGGACAGTTAAAAGAAATACCAACCACCATAATTACTTGCAGCCATGTGCAACACATGAGACTAAATGAAAAAAAAACTTGAGCTTGGCCCACACTTCTGCTCGGACTCTACAGACGTAGAAATGCAGGAATGGTTTCCCCAGGAAAAATAATTTCACTCCGTTCTTCGGACATGCCGGACCGACAGGGAGCGTTGTGGGGATTATCACTGTTGTCTTCACAGCAGGGAGGTTCTGGGTCGGAACCTGACGACCCGCCGGGGCGTTTCTGTGTGGAGTTTGCATGTTTGCACGGAGGGTTTTCTCCAGGAACTCAGACTTCCTCCGACAACCCATGCTAAAAAGTTGTGTCGATAGGCGAGTTCCCTGTAGTAGTCTGGCGACCTGTCCGGGGTGTATGGCCTGGCAATGGCCAGCGGGGATTGGCTCCAGCCACCCCCCAAACGACCCTGGAAGGATAAGCAGGTCATAGCTAGTATACAAATGAATGTGTTAGTTTTTGATAGCATTGTACATACCGAAGTTATTACTGAGATTTGGGAATACTTAGGCAGAAAACTTGACAAAAAAATAACAGACAAATGAATAATAATAAAAATTAGACACCAAAAAAAAAATCACTACCACGATGAGACATATGAGTATTATCACAACAAACAACTCGATCAAGTACAGTTGTTGTGTACAAAAGTATGCAGAGATTCACATACTTTTGTGTGAAACATCACATCAGAACAGTGAAACATCACATAAGAACAAAAAATACCCCACAGTTATTACTGCTGGGAAAAATTATAAGGGTCACACACAGTGGCAGTGCTGCAGAGATGCACAGTAGAAGAGGAGAGACGCTCGTCCAAAACAGACAGGAGACCAATGTGAGCACAGAGATGAGAGAGACGGAGACAGGAAGGGCTTGCGGCTTTCCCCCCGGGCTAAATGTCACCACTGCCACATTGTTTCAGTTACTTTGAACAACATTACTAACCTTGAATGTGTGCACGCTCGTGATGAACATGTAATATCACGTTTGTCTTTCTCACTGCCTCCGGTTTCCTCTGGAGGATTTTTGAATGTCTACCTCAAAAGGTCAAGTGGATCAGTTCAGATACACACTGGCATTGCACATGCATACACACACATTGGCATTGCACGACAGGGAAAAAAATAAACATAAACTTCAATTATTTTGTGATAATGATCATTTTCCGACATCATCACAATATACTGTACATAGGAAGTTTGAATAAAACAATAATAATAGTATTATATATAATTCAAAAATGTTCCTGTGTTGTACCTCCTTTTTGGTAAAAACTTTTCCGATCAGCATACCAGAAAACACACGCACGCACACACACACACACACACACACACACACACACACACACACACACACACACACACACACACACACACACACACACACACACACACACACACACAAGCGCACACACCACTCTGACTGTAAAGAAAACTTTTAGTCCTAATTCCAAGCGAATGGACATTCAAGGAGAGGATGAAGGAGAGAGAGAGAGAGAGGGAGCGCTGCAAGCATTAACAGATGTTTCTACGACCTGCCTTCTCCGCTCCCAGATGTAGGGGGGGGTTGTTTAGCATATAGCTACTGCATCAGGATGGAATATACATACATCATGTGTATAACTCACATTTATGTCAATAAGTCATTCGTGGATATTGTCGTTATTGTCAGTACCGTCATGTCTCGGCACCCGGAGGTGTCGTGCTTGCTGCTTGTTTGTCTCCGCTACAAGTTGTACCCGTCAGAAGGGTGAAACTTGAACAAAAGTGCTGACGGATTTTATCAAAGGCACACAAACTCTCAGCATGTTTACTGTTATTGTGAATCAAAGAGTAATGACTAATCACCAGTGAGTTCATGTATGTCAGTATGCCACATACAGTACTTCTCTCTGTGTGTGTGTGTGTGTGTGTGTGTGTGTGTGTGTGTGTGTGTGTGTGTGTGTGTGTGTGTGTGTGTTTCAAATTTAAATAATTTGCTGGTGGACCAAGCAATTTGATATTGATCTGTGTATGTACTAGTTGGTGTGTGCCTGCGTGTATGTGCTTGCGTGTGTTTAATGATCACGTCACGTGGTGTTGATATTCATGTCAGACAGCAGCGTTCTCTCCTCACTCCATTACTTCCCATTCTGTCAGTGTGTGTGTGTTTGTGTGTGTGTGTGTGCTTGTGTGTGTGTGTGTGTGCTTGTGTGCTTGTGTGCGTGTGTGTGTGTGTGCTTGTGTCTTTTTGCATCTGTAATTTTTCGCCCAGAACAGTCCTTGTGCTTTTTTCCCCTCCAGGCGTACAGCTGTTTAATTCTTCCTTCCTCTAAGTTCTCACTCACTCACTCACTCACTCACTCACTCAGCTGAGTTAAATACGGTTTCTAAAATAGAAAGAAGCAACTGTGTTTTAAACCTCACAGTTATTAATGACAGACGGATCCTGCTGCACTCGATCCAAACAGGAGCATATGCATTTAAAAAAGCTCATGATGAGTTAATGACGACTTCCACCTAATTTTCCCCTCGGGATGAAGCATCCATTGTGGTGCCAAGTTGGAGATATCCACAGATTTGCTCTCGCGTTTGAGCTGTAAGAGTCTGTCTTGTATAAAAATGATTTTGATGAGAGGGCACAGAAGAGAGATTCAAATGACAAGAAGATAAAAATAAATGAATAAATAAATTCGAAAAAAAATTGAAGTGGTGGTTCTGTTCTCAGGAGATAAAACACACACTTTTCCTGCAAATATCACCAATCTTTCCACACTTCGACTGCTCCATGAAGATTATTACAAATTACAGTTAATGTTTATAATTATATTTCGCATTAAAAAAGGGAGCTGCGATGATTATTGTCAGCGTTGATTAATGCTTTCTCCATACTCTAATAGCGTCACATTACCAAATGCAGCCAGATGTATCTTGAAATACTCGTAACATAAGTTTTACTAACGTGATGAAAGTTGTTTACTCGATATTCAAACTTTGACTCCGATGCAGTTCCAAGACAGTTCATCCTCACCGACTCACTCGCCGCTAGCACAAGTCAAATCTGCACTTTTCTAGATTTCCCCCTTGCGTCTTCTCGTTGTTGCCATTGTCACACGGCGGGAAATCAGAGAGATGGCAGCAGCCACCGGTTGCGGCCTGGAAGTAGACTCCAGTCACCGGGTGAGACCTTAGTCTGTAAGCCTTAGGGGCTTGCTCGTTGGGCTCAGAGTTGTTGTTTGAGATTGAACATCCACATGAGCGTAAATGTCCACGTATGCCGGTAAAATCTCTGTGAGGTGCTGTCATGGGGTCTAAGATCCATTGTTTACCGCCTATGGATCAGCTGCAGGACTGATGACATCATCACCACAGTCTGTCTCTCTTTGTGAACTCCAGTGCCTTTCACAAGTTCTTTTGTGATGAAATTGTTGAAATTTACTTTCATGGTGTACCTTCTTTCCCTCCACCGGCCTCGTCTGCTTCCACTTCACTTAGTGATTGTCTACACAGAATGCCTTTCAACAGTCCCCAGTCAATAGCCCTGAACTTCCTCGCATTCAGCCGAGGCTTCTACGTGCAGGAGGAGAGAACGGTAGCAGTAGCCTGACAGTTTTCAGATTCCTTCCCCTTTGGTCAAGATATAATAGGAGTCGCGCCTTTCTGCGATGCAATATGTCGTATGGCTCCATAGAATTCAGATCTATGCAGTCCGTGGAGAATTGTTTGTGTTTGCCTGTGTGATTGTTGAATGTTAGCGAGTATAAGAAAAGGACTGATGCCTAAGTATCTTCTGAAAAGCTGATATCTTTTCCACTGTCACACTCTGATGTAGCTAGAAAACTCTGTTCTTACTGACTACATATTTTAAGATGTCAGTAGAAATAAATTCCAAATCAATAAAATGTATTCAGTGATGGGCACTGACACCTTTTAAGGAGAGTTTTCCTGTATAATAACCTCATCTTAAGACTCTTCCCTTAATCTGTGTAGCACTGCAGTTAAAAACCCCACAAAAAAACCATGCTGCACTTAGCACCTATAGCCGTGTTCACTCACTGGCTTTCTGACAGCTATAAGGGATCCTGAGGACCTGGACTAGTATCTATACACAAAGCACTGCTAATATAAAGTGATCCCCCCACTAAGCCTTTTATCGTGGCAATTAGCTGGATGTCTCCTAACGGCCGGAGGAGAAAAGAGCTTTAGCGGCGCCAGCGCAGGTGCGAGGCGCAGGCAGGAATGAAGAATGGATTGTTGAGCTGATTCATTTACCGGCTGAATGAGAGACACATGGGCTTTCTTCTTTCTGACCAACTGACTGACCAGTGCAGTCGGACTCTGGCTGGCTGGGCCCAGTCCTATGTGATCCTTCACAGTAAGTTACACGGCCTTAGCCGATGGGGAAATCCGCGGCGTAGTGCAATAAAGACTCTCCGCAGCTCCATTGAAAATAGCTGTCAGACAGTACCATGACTGTTCATGGACAATATATTTGACCATGTTGCATCACTGTGTCAACTGTAACACTTGTCGTCTGATTTGTATCACAGCTCAATTGACAGTTTAACATACTGATCCCAATGTTTTTGTATCTTTTTATGTTATTTTGATTTATTTTTTTTTCTATTGTGTGAGTGTGCGTGTAGGAGTGTGGGTGT
Source organism: Scophthalmus maximus (assembly GCF_022379125.1). Taxonomy (NCBI): domain Eukaryota; kingdom Metazoa; phylum Chordata; class Actinopteri; order Pleuronectiformes; family Scophthalmidae; genus Scophthalmus; species Scophthalmus maximus. The sequence goes on along the minus strand of NC_061536.1, from coordinate 8,057,923 downwards.
GAATTGTTGGCCTTGAGGTTTTCCTTGTAAGAAGCTCCAATGCGTTGTCAATACACAGGACATCAAATTAGCGTAAAAAATTCCTGAAGACTTAGTCTAAGCTTAACTACTACTACTTAACCCATTACTTGCCTAACCCTGACCCTAAAACATGTCTTCACCTTAACGTTTAATGATTGTCATTGCTTGCCCTTTGTCCCCTCAAGGATAAGTCCTCTTAATGGGAATGCAACACAAACATTAAACCTAACACACACGCAGGCACACACACACACACACACACACACACACACACACACACACACACACACACACACACACACACACAGGGCACCAAAGAGAGACACATATCCACTCAGCGAGACAGACAAAGAGACCCAGAGAAAGAAGATAGCAGATAAGAACCTAGGTTGACTGGTTGTCTCCTGTGAGACAGAAGTCTGAGACAAAGAAAGCAACGTACACTGTGTGTGCGTGTGCGTGCGTGTGTGCATAATTCACCCTGTCAGATATCTAAAGGCGCCATCAGGCTACATCCAGAGTCATTTGCATCAAATACTAGCACGTGGTTCACCAACAGGTTGAATCAGGGTCTCTCGTATCTCGTGTGAGTTCACCTCCGATAAAATTGTGCGATCAGCGCGTGATGCTGGATGTTCCTTTGGATGTTTCCAACAGGCGTCCCCTCTTCTCAGCCTCATTTCCTTGGAGTGGTCTTGTTTGCAATGTCAGTCAGTTGTATTCAGGGAACTGTCTTAAACTCACAACTCAACACAAACACCTTTCACTCGAGCTGAAGGCATTTTAGAGCTCCACTCCACCTGACCTGCGTGTTTTTGGGTCTGCGGTAAAACCCACACAGACATGGTGGGGCTGTTGCCGTGTCACTTGGCATCTGACTAGTGCAACTAGAGCATGTTCGGCTGAACTGGAGCTTGCTGAGGTTTTTAAAACACAGCTGTGCACTGAGCTGGACTACGCTTCTACATCAAGCATGGGTTCATCTAAACCGCAACTCCAAATCTGCAGGTGTGGGACTTGAAGTGCCTCTTTGTTTTACACTCTGTCTTGCATCAAAAGTAATTGTAGCAGACATGACACATTTAAAAGAAAATACACAATGCTATGTCACTAACAACAATAAGATTTGAATGATAGAAATATACAGTTACAAAATATTACCTTAGAGTAGGGGGTTCAATGGGGAAATGTGTAAGTCACGCCTCATTATACCACTGTACCTCAAGAGAAAATGGTCACTGTAGCATCTCGTCTGCCCTCTGTCCAACATGAGGGGATGAAGAAGTAGTAACTGCTAGTAGGCTATAATCCTTACAGCCACTCTCTCTCCGCGACATCCCTTCCACCCTTTCCTCAAGCTCAGCTATTGATGTGGCCGCTGTTGCTTTTGTCAAGATGAAAATTGATCCGTGAGAGTGCTATATTGTTTTATGAAGTTAAATAAATGAAGGGTGCATTTCTATTTACTTTTGCACCTAACCTTACCAATATTGGCATTGGCATCGAGCCAGGAGGAGGGTTTGCTTTGTGGCAGCCACGATGGGTGAAAGCCATGTCCTCCTAAGCTTGTTGTGGGATGCAGCTTTAACAGCAGGAGAGCGACGAGGGCTCTGGAGCGGGACTATCTTCCCTGCCTGTTGCCAAAATTGTGTGCGTTTAAAAAATGCTGATATTTTGGGCCTGACTTTCACATGGTTGAGGTCGACATCTGCCCATCTTTGTTTTCTGGAGGGATGAGTAACACTTGTTGAAAAGCTTTTATTGCACTCGTTGCACAGCGAGTTGTCGGCGTGCCTCTGCTACTCTCCTCTCCGTCACGTGTGTCTGCGTGCGTGCGTGTGACCGTAATTGACAGCAGAACACAGGAGAGACTCTCAGACTGAGCTGACATGAAATGAGTGCACGTAAATTAAGTCATAACTATAAATAGAATATTTTGTTGATATTTTAGCTTTTAACTTTTTTAAACTGGCATGCGCCAGTAAAGGTAGGGGAACCCATCTTGTGTCTCTGTATTCAGGCCACAATACCTTACTACTAATTGTTTGCAGACAAAGCGGAGCTTTTAAGGACACGGCAAAAGGAGATTAAGAGACTCAGATATATTGCTCCAGAAAACATAGTTTTTTCTCTCCCTATTTTAAACCTTTACCCACAACTCAGCTAATGACAGAGCCGCAGCCCCGGGACACTCGGGGACACAGAAGGAGCCAGGTTCAAGCGCAGGACCTTCTTGCTGTGAGGCAGCATTGTGCTCACCACTGAGCCACCATGAATAATATGATTTGATCGTTCATATTACAATATGAAGCCGGGGAAGAGAGACACTGCCTGTGTTTTGAAGATAAAAAGCGTCACATTTTAAGTGCTACAAGACACCCCCTATTAAAATACTGTCACCCTGCAACAAGCTTTGTTTACACGGTGATTGATTGGACTGTCTTTCGATTGATCGTCCCAACTGACACAAGGAACAACTGGAAGGTCTTGCGAGCGGTCTGTATTGATTTTGAGGCAGCGCAATCTCTGACTTTGTCAAGTTTGTAACCTCTGGATTCGAATGTACGTCCCCCTCTGTGCTCTGCATTGCAGACATGTCCGGTGGCTTTGTTAAATATTTCAAGAATATTCGTACTATGCCCACGATTTACACTGCATAATCCTGAATTTTTCTCATTAACCAGAGCCATAAATACACGGTTGATGTTCTTGTTTTTCCTCTCTCCATCTGTCGACTGGACTTTCCGGTTTTAAACTTGACCAAAGTCACTTCAATAACACGCACACACACACACACACACACACACACACACACACTCATACACGCACGCACACACGTGCGCGCACACACACACACATTAACACACACACACACACACACTCATACATGCACGCACACACGCGCGCGCACACACACACACATTAACACACACACACACACACACACACACACACACACACACACACACACACACAGACACACACATTCCCAAGTTACATCTTATGCCTCCTGCAATACATAGATAAGACTCTCTCTGTCTCACTCTCCCTGTCTCTCTCATTTTTGTTGTCTCTCGCCTTTTCTCCTTCTCTTTCCCAATTTTTCAGTTTTTTTCATTCCGCCCGTGTCCCTTGTTCTCTCTCTCCCCCAGTATCTCCGTCTTTGTCTCCCCATCTCACTCATCCCCGCCATCGCCCCTTCTCCTGTCTTTCTCTCTCACCGTTGTAAATCTCGCGTTTCCTAAATTCACCGTATTTGTATCTTCACCTGCCTATTTTGAAAATCCTCCAAACTATTTTATATTTTCATGTATTCCTTGGTTTCTCTACAAACTTGAGCTCTGAAATTCTTTCAGGCTTGGGGCACAGCTGTTTTATGTCCAGTAACAACACACGTATTCAACAATATCTCAGGAATTATTCTTCAAGTTGAATTGAGTCCTGTTGGTTTGCAAAAAATGTGCCATAGAGTAACCAGAATAGCCCGGAGCAACATATTTTTTTATGGTCTGTTACACTACAAAGGGTATAGTATATCAGCTCGAGTGCTGATATTTACATTTCAAAATGGTCATAGAGTATTTACAAAAAAGGCTTTTCAGATAAAGACGAATCCTCTAAGGACACCGAGGATTACAGAAAACATACAGATCATCAAGGAAACTTGATAAAAGCAAACTATCATGTCAACATCAAGCTCAGACTCGTTTGAACTAAGATTTACGCAGCGAGCGGGTGAGTTCAAAAATATGTCAGTGATGTGAGAAACATCGCACAAGGTCATTGTGAAATATTGTTTGATCTCCTGAAGTCGGGTCATTTATGGTCACTTAATGCTGCCGTACTGAAGTGTTTTAGGTTACTGATCATGCACTGCACATTAAGATCTTTAATACGTTTCTTCAGTCAGGATGCTGAAATTGGCAACACTTGCGTTAATGCACAAATACCCACAATGGTTTTCTTAACTAATATTATAGGTATTTTGTTGTTGCTCTCTTTGAATTACCTATAATCGCGGAGAACAAACGCCATCCTGGGAATTTCTGGTATCATAGTTATTAAGCTCCATTTCAGTGTACTTGATTTAAAAAAGTTTAACTCTCTTCTTTTCCATCTTCCAAGTGCAAAATGCATCATAGGCTGAAGCTTTTGCCTCAGAGATGCCTCAAATTATGTTGACTGCTGTGCTTATTTCGTCTGTGGGGAAAATTGCCAGATCAATTCAAGCCTGTAATGGGACAATCAGCCGCCTGTAAGTGTGATCAACCAACACAATTCAGAAGGTGAAGTGAGAACGTCATTGAATTAAGTTGAATCTCGACTCCGTGTACTCTTCAGTCAAACGTCTACATCTTAAAAGGCCTTATGTGACAAAGAGTGACGGGTGAATTTGTTGTTGTGGCTGGTCAGTGGAAAGATTTAGAGTATGAGTCTCTAAGGATATCAACTGTCACTAATCAGGTTGGTCGGTTTTGAACCCCTGTTTTTTTTTCTTTGATTTACCCGAGAGGCAGACGGGGGCTGTGGAAAAGAGAACGTGCAGATGACATGGTATGAGCCTTATACCACTCAGCCAGCATTAATGCCCTGTGAACTCCTGTTCAGTTTTTTTTCATATGAAGTGAAAAATTTGATTAAATTGAGAGCAAAATAGCTTATACAAGCAGCTCCTAATGGGGCCCATTAAGTCTGGCTGCCGTAAAAATGTAGATGCACTTTCATCAGTAAAGAGATAGACAAGTATGATTATTTATTTATTTTATTTTTTCCAGAGGAAATTTTTTAAGGGTAAAGAAACAAGGGGGAACCATATCTTGACCAAAGGCGTTTTAAATGGATACGGAGAAACTGCTGTGCATACCGGTATCACAACTGGATCTTGCAGTAAATAAGAGTAGAGCATTAGTGTTGGAGAAATTCACAGCAGTGAAATCGGATAATCGTGGAACAGAATGAGAAAAAATAAAAGGAGACAACTTAACTTTCTGCCCCTTTTCACAAATATCATCCATTGGCACTCTCACTCACTCAGAACGTCTTACCGTGCAAACACAATTTGAATTGATTTAATCGTTGTGCAGCATGTGCACTGTATATCTGAATAGGTCATACTCCTGATTCCGCAATTATCTTCGTTGTGTGAGGGCTGCCGGGTTGTATACGTTTGCGTCTGTGCGACGCCGCTTGTCCACCATGTCCGCCGAACTCTGTCCACGTCATTCGAGAGATCTGCTTTTAGTTTAACACACGAAGTTTGTCCGGCTGTCACATCGCGTTGGCCACTTGTGCTTCCCCTAAATGGTCCTGCGAGCCAATAAAGTTTACTCAAGTTTCCTGAAGAGATGGAGTAAATTAAATGGGCTGGATGACGCAGCAAAATGCTCTCGATCTCTCTCTCTCCCTCCCTCCCTCTCTCTCTCTCCATCCCTCCCTCTGAATCTGAACACATGCATACTGATGTGTCGTTACGCCCCCACACAAACTTTGCACACGCTCACCCACAGCGTGCAGACATTTAACACTCATAAATATAGTTGATCTGTCACTTGACAATATACCAAGCACTCTCTCTTTCTTTTTTCCTGTCTCTCTTGGACATGCACGCACGCTCACGCAAGTACGCACACGCACACAAATACACACAAATACACACACACACACGTGTTCTGCACCCAATATGGCTAATGGCACTGAGAACAATGACTGGTCCAATGAGTGGTGTGTGTGTGTGTGTGTGTGTGTGTGTGTGTGTGTGTGTGTGTGTGTGTGTGTGTGTGTGTGTGTGTGTGTGTGTGTGTGTGTGTGTGTGTGTGTGTGTGTGTGTGTGTGTGTGTGTGTGTGTGTGTGTGTGTGTGTGTGTGTGTGTGTGTGAATGTCTTTGTGTGTGACCGTATTTGATGTCAGCAGGGTTGATTCACACTCACTTACCCCCCGACAACTGGAATCATACCACCCGCCTCTTGATGAGCTCACATTAACACGCGCGCACACACACAAAACTAATTAGGAGTCTTCATTATTGTTGGATTATGCTGTTTAGCTACACAGCTACAGGCTTTTTTTGCATGGGCGTAAAGGAAATAAGGATTCTTAAGTACATTTCGCAGACTGCTAGCTTGACGTGAAAAAAATGGATTTGTGACTGACTAATTAAGCTGAGCGGTGTTACCCCATATCCAATGCTACAACGGACAAGTCTCTAATTTTTTTTTCCTCTTGGAGCACAACTGTCTCAGCTACAGCTTGTGTTATATCAAATTGTTCAGTTGATTTTTTCCACTTTTCTCAAAGGAACTAGGGCTTCAAATTGTCTTCCTTGCATGAAATAAAGAAGAGTTAGATTTTCCTTTGTTCTTTTCATCATCTTCATTTTAGGTACACGTGCTTCCACTTAACTTCCAATTGAAGCCCTTACACCCGTTTAACCAGGTCCGCGTTGTGGCAGCAGGCTGAGTAGATGTTCGGTTGTGCTCGTCCACCTAAATGAACAAAGCTCTTTACAATCTGCGTCTCATTCCCTCACACAACACTCACACACCGATGGCATCAGAGCTGTCATGCAAGGCGCTGGCTGGCCTCGCCATATAGAGCAATCATGGTTCAGCATCCCGCTCAACGTCACTTCGACATGTTAGCCATCAGGAGCCAGGGATCAAACTGCCAATCTTGTGATTAGCGGACGACCAGCTGTACTTCCCAGGCCACAGTAAAATACCCAAATGTCCTTTTCCCCAGCCACATCCTCCAGGTAAATCCTGGGGCGACCTGAGGCGATCCCACAACAAATTAGATACGGTAGGATGTGTAATCCCTCTGGAGTGTTTTGAGTCTTTTTCCCTGGTCTTGTCCATGCTGGATCCAGAAAGCTTATAGGAACAATCCTACTCCAAACCACCTCAACTCACCCCTTTCAATGTGAAGGAGCACTAGTTTGTTTCAAAGCTCCTTCCAGATGTTCAGTCCCCTAATCCTTTTTTCTCAGGATGAGCACCTACCCTGTGGGGGGAAAAAAGGGGTTTATATGTGACCTTGTCCAAATACAATTACGTATTTAGATATCTGACATATTTCCAACCGGACATATTATGTGAACACACGTTTCTTGCCCTGTCTGACTATGTTTTAGTAATCACAGCATTTACTTGATGAGCACAGTTGTACAACAAATAGAACTGACCAAAACTACAAAAAACGAGAGCCGCATTGAATCAGAATTTTCCTTTACGTCCAATGTGTTTAAACCCGTTGGCCATCCTTAGTTGGAAAAATGGAAATTCGATTTGAAATGTAGGGACGTAAAATATAGAAAAAAGTGCTGCTCAAGGGCACCTTGGACAATACTGGCCGCTGAACCTTTTCATTATTTTGGATCTTATAGGCAATCTGCCTCACTCAACTGATCTTCTCATTGATTTTCTTTCCGCTCTTAAGAAAACACTCTTATCCTGCCCTCTCACCCATAAGAGCCATAGAATAATATTATTTAGTATTTTGTGTGTGCGTGTCGCTTTGTGTGTGACACTGTAGTGCCTCTGCCCACGGCGGCCTGGCTGTGTTTGTTTTTTTGTTTTTTTCCCCGGATGTGTATGTATTACTCTGTCACGACTCTCCTCTGCTGGCTTGTTACGGCCTCCTTACATCATCAGTCCTAAAGATCTTCAAATCTATTTGGCAACGTTTGATTGAAACCTGCAATTATCATTATTTACGTATATGTATTATATTGCAAAGATTAGATGTAGGATTAGTAGGAAGTTTGAGAAAGAAAAAGTTAGTTCCGTTCTCCACTGATTAAAGGATGTACTCCCTGCTGTGAACAGGTATTACACCTACAGTACATTGCTTACTGTCCCTGCCGAAGTGCCCTTGAACAAGGTGTTGACACTTGCTCAAGTGGCTCTACATTGTGGGTGACCTGACGCAGAGATCTTACAGCTCTCCACACTCCACTTTTATGCCAAACAGTGCTTTTTATAGATTGGAATTAAGCAGCACCTCGGTAGCCCTCACTTTATGTAACTGTGTGACTAACGGCGCGTGTTAATCTTCAGACAGCTTTGTTAGTCTTGCGCCGGCTATGATGACAACCACGCTGTGATAGAATGACGGCCACGCTGTGCAGTGTCCAGCACGACTCTCAAGACGCTAGCAAAAATCAGCATCGCTGGCAACGGCGACGTGTGCTTTGTTTATGCTTATGACTTTAATCTTGCCGGCGTGATATTCTAAAGTGAAATATGCATGCTGCGGTTTCGCTAGCAGGCTGCCAAAACAGCCAACAGTAGATTGCGAGGGGATGAGCAGCTGCCGAGCCAGATCTAATTTGGAGAAGGTGGCGGCTTGAAGAAAAAAAAATACAAATGTACTGATGTCGCTCCAATCAGCGAATTGATTTGAGTCATTTTTTTGTGTGCCAGATTCTGAATTGTTTTAGTGCCGTTCATGCTGTCTTAACACTCCGTGTGAAGTGTGGAAACAAAGTGGAACAAGTGTTTGTTAATATGAAATAGAAAACTCCCATCGAGATCGGTGTATACAGTGCGGTTTAGCTGGTTTGAAAGGCTGCAACTGTGGGTTAGAGATCAGGCTTACTCTGGGCGATGCTGAATTAAAAGAGTTGGCCTGTCTCTCGCATGATGTACTGAATGCTGATTCATCCTATGAGATAGCTGCATCCTTTGAAAAACAACATGAGGGATTGCTTGCCGCTGCAGTGTGGATTACATTTTCAAGATATTCACATTTGCTTTAAACTTGCGGAGAGAAGGGAACCCACACTGCATGTTGGAGTCATTTATAATCAGATAGGGAGTGTGGGCGAATATTGAATCCCAAGATAAGCTACGTTTTCCTGCAAGTGTGTGCCTGTGTGTGTGTGTGTGTTTGTGCCCATGTGTGTAAGTGTGGACCCTCAGGTGTCAGCTAGCCTAGTTTGAGGTGTGATGTGCACACGCACACACGCACACACACACACACACACACACACACACACACACTCTCATAGACTGAGATAGCATCATTCCTGAGGGGCAAAGTTGTGCTGACCAGATGAGTTGTTTTCCTTTCATCTAATGTGTGTGTTTGTACTGGTTGAGGTCTTTGGTTGTGGTTTGGGCTGTGAATGTGCGATTTCATTATTTTCTCTATGTGCATGTGTGGTTTTGTGTTGCATGGGTCCTGTCGGGTCATGAAACTGACCCGGCACTTTAAGAACTTTCACACAAACTTTGTGTTGCTGTGAAAATATGAGCAAGAGCCAGGTAGGCTCCTTTTCCTCCCATTTGAGAAACAGGGCCACCAGATTTTACTCCTCAAAAATGCTGGATCTGTTTTTCGAAAAAACCCTACTTCACATTTATCTCTGTTATAATCAATCTGATACTGTTTTACGATATAATTTCTTCATTTTCAGAGGCATGTTTGCTCATGAATTTAAACTTGAAAAGATAAAGTCATTACAATGGAATGTATCTCTCTTAGCCAGAAATGCAATGATCAAAATCTACTCTAATTTTTAAGAGTGTGAATCAAAAATATTTAATTTGTATTCAGTTAACTAAGAAGAGTTTTTCAGAGTGTGTGTGTGAACGCACTGTGTTTTAGTGTACGTCTTGGTGTTTGTGTGTCTTTCTCTTTCAGAGTCTCAGAAAACTGCAACTGACATGAAAGTAGGAAAGAGATGGAAGAGAAATATTCATTTAGTTCTGTCTCCCGCAATCCCTCTGTCTCTCTCCGTGTGTGTGTGTGTGTGTGTGTGTGTGTGTGTGTGTGTGTGTGTGTGTGTGTGTGTGTGTGTGTGTGTGTGTGTGTGTGTGTGTGTGTGTGTGTGTGTGTGTGTGTGTGTGTGTGTGTGTGTGTGTGTGTGTGTGTGTGTGTGTGTGTGTGTGTGTGTGAGAGAAGCGGTGAAGAGAATATAAGTCAATCGGACCTCATGCAATTATGCAGTTCCTCATTTTTGGTTTAGATTTGCTGAGAGACATGCAAACACACAAGTCACAAATTAGTCAGTGCCTTGACTTGGAAAGAAAACACAAACTGCAAACACAAATGAATCCCCTTTAGTTTAATATATTTTGCTTGGAATCAACTTTAATTATTTGAATATTTGTGGATAACATAAAAATGCAATGGACTGCTTCACGTTGGAAATTACCCTTTACCTTAATTTGCATCAAATATCACATTTTGACAGTGCCTCTCTGAGGTTTTTCAGGTTTGTGGGAGAGGAACGAGACGCAGAAGGTTAATGTGATTCATAAGTAGTATTCTAACAATGTGGTGTTAACAGGGCAAAAAGGATTTTCACGAAATAATCAGAAAACAAAATAGAAAAGGCAGGGCTGTGAGAGCAGAGCTGGGTGCACTCAGGAGAGGGAGCCTGAGAGAAAGAAGTGTTGTATACTCAAGAGGAAAAGAAAAAAAAAGGGAAAAGGAAGTGATGGAGAAAGGAGAGGGAGACAACAGTATACTCACGAGACAGAGAGAAAATGAGGAACCGAAAATGAAGTGCTTTGATTTACACATTTAAACATTCATAGCAGTCTTCGGGGGGGGGTCATCAATGTGCTGTTAACATGTGGCTCGACTGGAGAGAAGAGAGGAGCCAGAGCTTGCAACATGCCTCCAGCAGCTTAACGCAACTTCCACACAGGAAATCAACCCCATAGCCTACAGGCTGATAATAACAGCTCTGTTCATCTGAAGCTACTGTTCACAGAACTTCGGTCGGAGAATTTAGCTGTGAATGCCCTAATGTGTCTGAGAGAATGACAGAAGAGCAGAATGGTGTGTGTGTGCGTGCGTGTGTGTGTGCGTGCGTGCGCGCGTATACAGCGAAGAAAGCCTTAGGGAAAGAAGAACATGTGAATGTCAGTGGGGGAGAAGTGGGAAAACATGCTTATAGTACAGGATGCTTCTGGGCCCTCACACACGCACAAACACATTCACTTATATGTTTACACACACACACACACACACACACACACACACACAGGTTATCTTTTAAGTGAATTCATAACATATACAGCACAGTTTTTTTTCAAAGATGCATTTTTTTTCTTCTTATACTTTTCTGCAGTTCACTCACACCCCTTCAACATTGAAAACCGCGCATGAGATTGTACATTTTTCGGCGCTCTGCTCTATCCGACATGTTTCCACACAACTTTGAACCCACTGCGGTCAACGCATTGACACAGGGTATTTTTTAGGTGCGCAAGAGAAGTTATCTTATCTCCAGTTATCCAAATGCCTCTTGTTTTTATCCTCGTACACTATATATGATATATAAGAGCCTTTTTGAAGCTTTCATTCATCTTAAATAACTGCACGGTGATAATTTTCCTTTTTTTTTAGCACTGCAGTTTTTTGCAGCCCTTTGTGAAACGTCTTCCTTTGAAACCTCCACCTTCTTCTTCCCCTTCATTTTTTTTTCTACCCATGCCGCCGAGTCGTTTCCTATCCAGCTCGCACCATCAGTGCTTCTCAACTCGTCCTACCTCCCATTGTCTTTACCTCTGTCTCTCTCTGCATGACCTCAATTCTCAGGCAAGCTCACATCTTTTGCTCTCTCTGCGTCTCTCGCTGTGTCTTGCCAGGTGTAGCTGTGCCGAGCTTCGGGGTAATGTGTGCGAGCTGCGCGAGGAGTGTGTGCATGGTTTTATGAGGCATGTTTGAAGTGTGTGTGCGTGTGCGCGCGTGCGGGACCTTCTGTTTCACTCTCCTCTCTCTGTCCTCAATTCCCAGGTAGCCCTCAACCCCCTTCCTCTCTCCATTCTCCCTTTTGCCTTGCTTCTTGGGCTCGTTTCGCCGCATGCATGCGTCTCTCTCACCAGGAGTTTTTTGTTTTGAGCTCCGGGCCAATGTTTGTGTGTGAGTGAGAGAATGAGAGGAAGAAGACGGAAAAAAAAAAACAGTGAGAGGGAGGATGTCCTAGTTCTTGCAGTAAAACTAGAGAGGGAAATAAAATAAACTGCAATCAAGGCAATAACATTAAAATGTATACGCAGGAAACTGCAAAAAAAAATATTTTATGTGTCTGTGTGCGTGCGTATGAATGGGATCTTAAATTTAAAAGGAGGGGTAGACCCCGTCCCTCCCAGCTGTCACTGCTGCCAGCCCTGGTGAATTTCATTGAAAGATATCTACATTTTCTAAATCAAATGATCTGCTCTTTATTTCTTTTTTCTAAGCCCGGTCTGGGAAGGTCTTGTACTCAACTTCTGATCGTATCTTAAAAAAAAAATCCCCTCCAGCAGACCAATCAAACAGTAGCACGGACATGTGGGAAGGAGATCGGTGGATGGGAAAGGCTCAAGAGGAATTCTACAGTGGTTACCTTAAACTCAAAGGGCAGTTGAAGCTTTAACTAAACATATGGGTCATTGTCCAGTCATCAGGGGTGTCATTTGGCGTCAGCAGTGGATTATGGATCCAGTGATTGTGGTTGACACATAATGAGCCTTCAGAGAGACTGTTTTCTACTAAGGAGAATAGGCAAGCACTGATGAAAGAGCCAACAGTAATATTAGTACAGGAGATGAGTATGTATGGTGGAAATGCAATCTCAAAGGCTTTCCCTACCTGGCCTAGAGTATATGGACGGACAAACTTTTACATGTGTGATTGTTCAACATCTAATTCCACTCCACTCTTCACCTGTTCACACAGTCCTGAGCTGCTTTCACACATGTGCTGAAGCCCGGTCACTTTCCTGACATTTTTCAGATGGACAAATAAATGTCCAAAAATGTTGCTCCGGACATTTTCCATTAACTTCTCCCCCCCAGCCCCGAAGTAACATTTCGGGAAAATGTCCGTTAGCCCATGAGAGAATGCAGCAGGGAATGCAGCGAGCAAGTGGGCGTGTGGATCAACGTGAACAAATGGTGATTGTGATGTCCTGCCTCCTGCATGCTCTACCCAGACAACACAGAATGTTCCAGTAATGTTCCTGTTGGTGTAAACGGGTCTGACTTCGACAAACTCCGGAAAAGGCCCGGACCCAATTTTTTCAGACATTTTCCGGAGTTCATGTCAGAAAATTGCTCAGGAGGTTGAATTATGTTGAGGCACGGTGCACAGAGGTTTATGACCAATTTCCAGTTCCATGAAAAGAAGGTAAATGTTTTGAAATATACTCTTACAACTCCAATGACAACATAAAACACTGCATGTTTTAGTTGTGGTTTGAAATGAGGTTCCTCTGAGATTTACTGGTTCTCCCAGGGCAAAGGGGCGAATGCGCGTTTACCAGTATGCTGACGGGGGGAGGGGGCTCGTGAATGATGTAACCCAGAGAAATATCAGCAATCTGGGGGATCTGCTGTCTCTTCTTCTCCTCCTCTGCTCTCTATTTATCAACTTCTTGTTTTCCCTCTCCCCAGTCCCCCATCAAATCCCCCCCTCGCTCTCAACTTCCCCTGAATTCACTCGCTGCTGTCATTTTTAAACCTCGCTCCTGCTCCTCCCCCTTTCTGTCCTTCTCTTCCTTCATTTTCTTCTCTTCTTTCATCTCCCTCTCCTTCAATTACTCACTCCATAAAGCTTTTCAATTTCTCCCGGCATCTCTTCACCCTCCCCCACCACCACTTTCCCTTGCTTCGTCTTCTCTCCCTCTCTTTTTCCTGGAAATGCAAGAGAGGGCGAGAGAGAGAGAGAGATAGAGAAAGAGAGAGAGAGATTGAAAGGAAGATGAGATTGAAAACAGGATGGAAACCTGAAAAGGATGGATCGAAAGAAGAGGGGAGGGGGGCAGCGAGGAGTTTGATCAAAGAAAAGGAGACTCCTGAGAGAGTTCCTGAATTCAATTGAAGATTAAATTGAATTAATATTGAATTGAGAGAGAGAGGGGAGAGCGAGAGGAGGAGGACCAGGTGGATGTTGGGAAAAATACTACATGTAACGTAATTGAAGTAAGTGGTTGATTAAAAATAACCCATGTTCTTTTTCTGGTTGCTACTATTACTGTGTTGGGTGGGAACTTAGTTTCATGCATGAGCGACGACGACTCAAAGGTTTAACAAAAAGCCGCAAACCTTTTTCATAAGCACAGTGTCAATACCTGTATTTAAAAAAACCTGCAGATGACAAAGGCGACACAATTTCCCCGGACCAGGGCACCACGTTGTGCAGAAGGCTTGTTCACTGCAGTCGATTGCCAACGTTCACTGGCAACTACGGTGTGTTTTACCGTGCCAGGTTAACGAGTGGACGAGCACTAAATAGGTCAGAATTTGCCAGACTACTGTATTTGGTGACTGTCAAAGGCCCACTCTCCTTTCCACAAACACAACAGCGCCTAGTGAGAATTTAGACAAGCAAGGGGTATTTTCAGAAATCTAAAAATGTACCACTCCGGCTATATGTGCCTATGTTTAGCAAGCCAGGTGTGTTACAGGCTAAACCTTCGAGCCCGTCATATATCATTAGAAATCTAGCACAACTCTGAGGGCCATTGACAAATTCCATCTTTCTGTTAAGGCCTGCTCGGCACACAAGTCTCTACATCTGGCTCTAGTAGTGGAGCGGTGGAGCTGCTCACAAATGACTTTGCCATGTATTGACGTCCAAACAAGTCATGTCTTTAAGCGGATGACAAACCACAGCTCTGTGTGTGTGTGTGTGTGTGTGTGTGTGTGTGTGTGTGTGTGTGTGTGTGTGTGTGTGTGTGTGTGTGTGTGTGTGTGTGTGTGTGTGTGTGTGTGTGTGTGTGTGTGTGTGTGTGTGTGTGTGTGTGTGTGTGTGTGTGTGTGTGTGTGTGTCAAACCGGGGGCTTAAACAAGTAGCCTCGCAAAACCAAGGAGCTGTCAGTTCCACCGCCAGACTGGCAGTGACATTACTTTTAGACTGCTTCTGCTGTGAGAGAAACTTCCCAGAGCAAGCTCCTCGCCGGCCAACAGAAAAAGAAAAGAAAAAAAGAACATCTTTGTACTCTGTATGCCCCCAGAAGGGGGGACATGTGTAACACTCACAGAGAGCATCCCTGTATATCCCTTTTATCCAGGTGTTTACGGGACAAATTCCCTCAATGTCTTAGTGGAAAGTCCCAAAGTGATCAGGGATTTTTAAAGTCCTTCACAATCAATAAAAGAATATCATCCTGCTCGGCAGACAACAAACCCTCGAGATGTCAACCTGCCTGGAATAATAGTCCGTCTTTCATGTCCGCCCTTACCTCCTTTCATCTTTTCCATCACTTTACCCCGGTCTTTTTTTCCCCCTGCTGACAATCAGGCATCTAACCCCCACCTTTTTTTTTTCTTTCCTCCAGTGCGCTTCCATTTAAGTCTTTTCTTCTTCTACGTAGAACCTCTCTCATTACACACTTCTATTATCCCCACTGTCCCCTCTACTGTTCATCTGTTTCCATCTTTCTCTGCCACATCTTTCTTGATGACTTTGGGGAGCAGCGGTCGCTTTGGCCATCAGATAACAATGTCCTTGATCGATATATGCTGCGCGTGTACACAAGTATTTGAATGTGTCTTTGTGTGTGCAAGTCAGCCTTTGTGTGTGTGTGTGTGTAGCCTTTTAAGGCGTATCTCTTTGGGATCAGCGTGTGGCTAAGCACTGGGCTTTTAATACCCTTGCTCTAACTATGGGGGTCAGCATATCTTCCCTATCATTTCCCCCCCTCCCTTCCTAATTAAGCTTTTAATACAACTTTAAAACCATGGATGACAACATTACTATTCATGAAAAGAAAGAGCGGAAATGGGTGAAAGGAAAGGGTGCAGAGTTGGAGGAAGGGGGGGGGGGCGTATGGAGAGCAAGATAGCAAACAACTGAGAGGTGAGGGAAGGAAGGGCAGAAAGAGAAAAGGGATTACAGGAGGGATGGATTGAATGTATGCGAGTCATACCGATTTAAAGCGAGTACAGTATTTTCCATAACGCTGACGGCTTTAAAATGGTAAATTAGCTGGGAAAATGTCACCGGATCTCAACGGATTGTCTCAGTGCAGACGAGATGAAAATTCTGACTACATCTCACTCAGGTTTCGGAACCGACTTACCCACCAGACTGGAAAATGCCAGAACATCTCTTGGGATGATCAAAGTAATACAAAAAAACCCCCACGTCTCCACTAATCTTGCAGATGTGTTGCAAATGCGATCGGACGCATGGTATATGACACATGATGTATATATTCAGATGTTCCTGAATGGTTTGAACGCTGGATGTATAAAGGATTTGAGATTCAAGCATTTAGAGAGGAGTTCTTTGCCTGACATCAGTCAATCATTTTGCGGAGTAGGTCTTAAATTTCGGATTCATCAGCCATCTCATTAGCTGGTGACTCATCCAGTGGATAAATACACTTGTGCCATAAACAGATGTAATTTGCAGCTCCTACATAAAAATAATTAAAAAAAATAAAAAATAAACGCTCGATAAAGACAATGCTCGCCTCAGTAAATGAAATATTTATTTAAGGGGCTGTAATGTGTTTCAAACATGAGGAAAGGAAAAATTATCTTTCAAGATTGTTCTGCACGAAAATACAAAGCATAGTGTATGTTCATTTAGTAACATTCAACCCCAGGGTATAAAGGTATTCAAGGTGTTTTACATGCAGTAAAGCGAAGAAATGTTTCTAAGCACAGTGCGGCGGGGGGAAATAAAGCCAATTAAATATATTGACAAAAAAAGCTAGTTTCATTGTTGTAATACAGTCTCATTAGGGAAACAGGCGCAGGAAGACCAGAGAGTTTCTACTTCAGATTGTTGGGTGCATTCAATATCCGCAGGTTGGTTTCATGCAGTTGATAAATGCAGTTGATAAATGCAGCTGCACTGTGATTTGATGAGTAATTGCTATTACAGTAGCTGACTGATTCATAAAGGCCAGAATGACTCAGTGAGGTTTATATTCTTGCCCACCGCCCTGTCCAAGGAGTTCACCCGGCAACTGGACGCAGATAGAGTCTGACAACGAGAAGGACTAACAGATTTAAGCACTATTTTGTCCCTGCCGCCATTGGCCTTTTAAATCGTGATTGTGTGTTTTGATGCTATCAGGGAAAACCTTCATAGGAGAACTTTGCACGTGTCAGAGAAAAGCTGCAATTTGCTCTGCTCTGTTGGCCTTAGCGAGCAGTCTCCTGAACGTGGCATAGTTGTCTAATGGTCTCTTTGGAAAGAGCAGACAAGATTTAGATGTACACATTGGTTTTAATGACGAAACACTGCTAACAAAGTGGGTTTAAGGATTAAGTAAAACTACTGGCTAAATATCGAGTTGTGCATTTAAAAATCGTCTAATGGTTTAAGCAGTGCCTGACATTTGACATTTCTCTTCTTTTCTTTGTTCTTTCAATTAGATTTGTTTGAAAGTTAAAATAAAAAAGTTCGAAGAAGAGCCACAGAACACGGTGAACTATGAAAGAAGTGTTTTTCTCCGTTTCTCCCACAATAGTGTATTCAAACACATTTGTCCATTAATCTGGTTGATCAGATTGTGTATACAGGTATTTGTGTCTAGTGTTTCGTTTTTTGCCTTGTTTTCCTCTTTCCTGTGCTTGTGCGTCTTTGCTGTGATACTTTTTCATAGGAATAAATCTTACAAGGAAAAGCTTGAATAAAATTAAAAAAAACAGGGTTGAGTCAACGCTAAACAACACCATCTGCTACTCTTCCAAAAACATCTGAATACCTTCCCTTGGAACAAAACTGAACCCCCTCCCCTACCAACAGCTTGTGTTGGGTCCTTGACAACGCAGAGGACCTGCAGGTACTGTATAGTGACCCACATTTCCCTGTGGTGGGACAAACAAAACATTATTATCTAGTGTCTTAAGACCTTGAATAAGCATGTTGTGTTCATGGACATACCGGCAGCAGCAGCAGCAGCAGCATAAGGTCTCAAATGGTTTTTATAACATTTTTCTCCCTGCTTCAGATGCTGAGATACGAAGGTATTCAGTGACCCTGTAGCTGGCATCACATCAGGCCAATCGTTACCACTGGCTTAACGAAGTCCTCCCCCTCCTCCTCCACCACAATCTCAAACACGTCTCTCTCCCAAAGCACGTCGAAGTCTGCATCTGAAGCCTCGTTCAGACATATTTATTATTAACAAACGTTCCGGGAGATCCGATCATAAGTGGACAGCTCAAGAGTGCGTCAGTTCACGGCAGGAATTAGAATGCGTCTCCACGTGTGTCTCTGGTGACCTCTCGTGATCTGATCATAATGCTCGGCTCTATATGCAAATACACACATACATCGTTTCTGTTCGCGGAGACCAAATTAGTTTTTAAACTGACTACATAGATGAGACCGTTGTCCGTGTGGTTTTTTTTGCGTCGGTGTGAGAGAGAGAGAGAGAGAGAGAGCGCAGCCAGGTGGGGCTGAACGAATCACTGCACGCAGCTTTAAATTAAAATACAATTCTACCCATTTGAAAAAAAAAAAAAAGAAATAAAAAAGATAGAAATTCAGTACGTGTGTAGTGTGGCCACAAATAAATCAAGGTTTGTGGAACAGGTTCATTATGAAACTGTAGTGAGCCAGAGACGCAGTGTAGTGCCCCCCCCCCCCCCCAACTTGAATAATTGTCTGTTCACTCTGTAACTGTGCACAATAAATTGTCACACCAGCCACAACATCACGTCTGTCCGGTGAATTCAAACTTCTTCTTTGTGTTTTAAATTTGACTTCACAGCATACAGCTTTGGGCAGCTCTTAAGACGTTGACTTTACACTAACCCCTGACATTTATCTGTAAGGGTGAATCACATTAAATACACTTTCGGTCGCACACACACACACACACACACACATACACACACACACACATACACACACACTTGGTCTTTTTAAGGCCTAGTGGTCTAATGTGAGCTGTCAGTTCTGCCACATTGTTTTGACTTGTTACAAGGAATAGTGCTGGAGGCGTGTTGGTGTGTGTTTGCGTTTTCATTAATGTGCAGATGACTGAATGTGTACGTTGTTTTCTTCCTGCATTTCTCTGCGTGTGTGAAATCTCATCTTTTCTCATGCTTCTGCATCTCCCCCCCCCTTTTTTTTTCCCCACTGAAAATTGATTTGACATCGTCCTCACACACACAGACCTTAACACAAAAACTGCACATATAAAGTGCACACACACACCCAGACACAGTCACTTTTGCCCTAAGGGCAGATTATATCGGACTGTTGATCAGTGTTGTACAGGGAGTGTAAGTGTTTCCGTCCGCAAAAAGCAATCACACACATGTTCAAATAATCTTCTTCATCTTTATCTCTGCTCGCTCTTTCTGTGCAGATGTGTGATTGGTCATCTACATATTCACTTGGCCGTCAGACAGAAACATGCTCATGCGTTATTCATGTGATCACCTGGATCACCCTTAATGCTAATTTTGAAGTAAAGCGGAGGGGAGGTGGGAGCAGAGTCCTCATCCAGTATTGTCTTCCTTTGAGCTGAGTTTTGATTGATGCGCTTTTTTGTGTGTTGTGAAGATAACAAAAACAAGGTCAATTGATGCTTATATGCCTAAGACAGGATAATATAATGTTGCAATGGAAATAAAATACCCCCAAAAATATATACGAGTACCTTATTTCAACATAAATTTCAATGCTTTGCACAGAAAGAAAGAAAGAAAAGCTTTTCAAATGTGGGCAAATGTTTATTGGTCGAGCGAGCTCATTATTTGACTGAACTGAAACAGGCAGGCATCATGATGAATCACCGCTGGTTCATGTACAGGAGGAGCAGTAGGTTACATGATGGGATGAAAGGCACTGAACCACAAGCAGTCTTCTAGTAAGATTAATAAGAAGTCTAACCTCAGGGATACATGTGGCCTGTGTGTGTGTATTGCATTTGTGTGTGTGTGCATTGCATTTCATGGCAAAAGAAGGTGTGACAAAATACCTGTGATTTTCAAAGAAGGTTGGATTATTGTCGACACGGGTTGAGAGTCACACTTTCCGACCCGAGCAGCTACCTTCAGTTTGCCCTCGAGCGGACCGCTCGACAATCACAAGCGACGAAAGCAGTGGTTGTACTGGGCAGCCCCCGGGTCTGAATGTGTTTAGCTGCATTAAGATGACGCGGGGATTTGCTAAGGGGCATGCGTGTTGAGTAAAAAGCCTTCCAGGGACCAATAACACTTCAAAGGTAGAAGGGGAGAGAGAGATACACGCGATGTTGATGTTGCCCTCAGAAAACATATTGACATTTTGAGATACAAAGGCGTAGCAGTCTTAATCTCTTACTGTCACTCTTTTAGTGTGCCTCTTGCTCTCTCCCTCTCTCTGGTTTTCTCATCAGAGCAGTGGCGCCCTTTGCTATCTCAGTCACTATCAGTAATGGGTACCATGTTCAAAGCAAAGCAGTGGTGTTTGTGACTAGGAGTTAAGTGTCTCTGCATGCCTGCTCGAGTGTGCGCGTGTGTGTGTGTGTGTGTGTGTGTACTTGTAAAACGTCTTCTCCATGGCCTTTCTCCCTTTCCTCGCTCTCTCTCTCCTCTCTTCCCTCGCTGTGCCCTCCAGAGAAGTTGAAATCTTCCTTCCAGTCAATTGAAGGCGTTTTCCTGTCTAGCACCCTGCGCCACTGCAGGCGATGTGCATGTGCTGTCTGTGTTTGTGATCATGAAAGACTTGTGCAGTTGTGTGTGTGTGTGTGTGTGTGTGTGTGTGTGTGTGTGTGTGTGTGTGTGTGTGTGTGTGTGTGTGTGTGTGTGTGTGTGTGTGTGTGTGTGTGTGTGTGTGTGTTGGCTGCAGGCTAGCCATGACTGTATGCTGCCTGCAGAGCATAGAGCGAAGAGAAGACTATTCTACCGTCTGTTTGTACGTCTGCAGCAGCGTGTCATCCTGCATAATTTATCAAATGTTACGGTATCCTGTGTACTATGTGTTGATCATATGTGCATGTGCGTCCATGTGTATGGCTGTGCTGACATGAAAGGCTGTAGTCAACCAAAGGAGATGTTGGGGGACGAAATCTGACCTATTCTTCAAGCAGTCGATTGATGGTCACAGGGATCTGTATGTTATCTCTAGATTAACGAAAGTGGGCATAGTGCACTGCCTTGTAGCGATATGAGCCAGAATGAATTATGAATAAACATTCAAAGCTGGTATTCGTAGCATATTAAATCAAGTTAGCTGAATTATTAGACCAAACACAATGAAATATACCAATTCTGATGTTCACGCTCAAAACCCCAAGCCTTACGCACAAAGTTGAAAACTGCGTTGAGCTGCGATATGCAAACTAGTGACTTTTTGCTCATCAGTTTAAGCAAAACTATGCTCAACTATACCAACATCCATTCATTTATGTAATTTTAAGCGGAAAAACGCCACCCTTAATTGCATGTATACAAATTTGATCTCGTGACTTAGCTGTTTCTCCGGTTCTTATACTGTATGTCCGACTATCCGTCAGAAAAGCCCTACTTTGTTGACGTGCCGCATTAAACACAGATTTACAGTAACCAGGTTCCGACTCTGAGTAGCAATGTTGTGAATAAAGACAGGCATATATCACCAACTTCCACCAGTACTGTGCAATAATTTCAACCACATTCAACTGATAATTATGTACATATATAACAAACGGTATAATGTAGCTGCTTTATTGATTTACGAATTGATAGCTAGACGATGTTCAGTGTCACATGTTGCAAATGTTGATGCAGTGTAGTTAACTATTCATGAGTTTATCTAGTTATCCAAATGTGTGTGTTTAATTTTTTTAATCAATATTGGAATCAATGAAAAGTTTCATTTTAATTATTGATAATCTAAATGTCTCAGAGAATCTCATTAGCTTTGCTTTTGACGCAGGCATTCAGCGACACCCATGGTTTAGCCTGAGTGTTATTTGAAATAATTGCATTTGTGCTCATTTTAAAAGGGGCTTTTAGTGTCTAAATGTTGCCTTCAATTGTTTTGACTCTAGTTTTTCAGAACTGGGGGAAAATTGCCCCCAGATACAGGCAATATTTCTGGATAAGTCAGTTTGTTCCTCTTTCCTCCTCAAAATACCAACACAATATATAGTTTCAGTTTCAAATGAAGTACAATTAGATCCCACGAGTGTTTAGATACAGATTGTTTCATTCCCATGTGTTATCTCCTCAGTTTAATGCATACTGTAAATAGATAAGTAATCATATTACACACATTTCAAGCGAGGAAATCAAATGTGAACATTTTGCTCCACTAATCCACTAAGGATATTTACTGTAGTTTGATTCCCTAAAATGCTCTTTCGGAGCCTTTTCCACACGAGGCGGCAGCGCGTCTGCGGCAGGATGCCGGGCGCAATCCCAACAGGTGTTTCCACGCAGGTGTGGCTGCGGAGTTAATGAACCCTAATTGGTTAATTAAACAATCAATTATCCCATCATCCCCTCCCGCACGCCACGCGGCCATCGCACCGGGCTCGGCCTCCGTCCAAAACGCCACTTGGCTTCAGATGATTTAAATGAGTGCATCTGTCTCCAGGAAGGATGAGTGGATGGAATAAATAATGGAATGAAGGGGGGAAATGATGGATGTGTGCACACGGGGCACAGTGACAAATGGCCTGATGGATAGATGGATTAAATAGAGGATGGATGGAACAGAGGGATGGGTTAACTTTTCATGTGAGGCAATGATCCGGGGGCCAATCGCTGGAATATTCCCTGTGCTCACCAGCAGGCAGATTCACTAACCTTTTACTCTCTTCTGATGTCACCGCTCGCGTTCTTCGCTGTTTTTAGGTTAATTACAATGCCACAGGCTTCGTGAACATCGTGTGTACAGACTCGAAAATAATACTTTTTTCCCCCCAGCAGCATAACTAAAAATACCATTTTTTTTGTTCAAGTGTATAGCCGAGTAAAAAAGGCGATTTTAATATATATATATATATATATATATATATACCCATATGCACCAAGGCCAGCTAATTTTTAATTTAAAAAAAATGTGGAAAAGTTATGGTTTTGTTGACAGCGTGAATAGTTGCAGGATTTTTTTGTAGATTTCAACATGCCTTTTATGAAGCCATTATTTTTAATTATTTTTCTTCCCTCCACCTTTTCTCTACTGCTTTACACACACACACACACACACACCCACACACACACACACACACACACACACACACGTACACCTTCCTCTTCTTTGCTTCCTCTCTCTATCACCTCCATGGGTATGCCAAACCATCAATTACAGAGACAGTCACTTTTTACCCTCTCCCTCTCTGTTCTAAAACACACAGAAACACACACACACACACACACACACACACATCCACACACTCAACTTCAAAGTGGAGAGTCTCCCCCTCCATCCATGTTGCTCATATGTTGCTGGTCTGGGGGGAAAAAAGAACCCTCTTTCGTTTTAATTCTTCTCCCCTTTCTCTCTCCCCCTCTCGTTCGCAGACACTATTTCTCTTTCTCTCTACATCTCTCCTCCCTTGTTTTCACTTTCTCTCTTTCTCTAATACCATTATTGGAACCATCAGCCAGAGTGGTGGCATTTACTGGCCCTGATGCTCCCAGATACAGACAGACAGGAAACACACACACACACACACACACACACACACACACACACACACACACACACACACACACACACACACACACAGAGTCTATCTGGGCAGGCTGCCCACTGCATGCTAAGCTAATGAGATTGGCAAAGTGCCACATTACCAATATCAGTGGAAACCTTCCTTCCTTTCTCTCTCGCACGCGCGCACACATGCGCGCGCACACACACACACACACACACAAACACACACGCATACACGCATAAACACATAGACACAGATTTACACTCTAATACACATCCAACAGGTGCAGACACACCCACAGACACAGGTGATCGCACAAGAAAAGAAATTCAACCATGTGCACAAAGTTATGCCCATAACAATATTTCTACAGTTCAATACAAATAGAAAGACAAAGAGCAGGATAAGAAAGAAGGGATATATATTCAGCTGCCAGGAGTTTAAAATGAAAGTCAGGGACGGAGGGAGGAAGGATGGATGGAAAGTGTATTTTCAGGTTTCCAATCAGATTTCAGTGATGATGGGGTGCACTTGAACAAAACTTCACATTCATCTTGAATCAAGCAAAGAAACATTACTCATAGCGAACAAGAATGTTTTTCAGCTTGTTGTCTCATTGCTGATGCATACATCACTAAGTGCATGATGTGTATAATGAAAATGAAAGTGCCATCGTAGGAACTTCCTGCCTACAAATGACACACGAAATTGGATAGATATTGCTTTGCATTTGCTCCATTGTGCTAGAAAGCACTGACATTACATTTTACAGTAATGAAATGTTCGCCTAAAATCTGTCAAACTTTAATATTGAACCCGACACTTTTTTGAGATGCAAGGTGTATCCTGACCAAGAACATGCAAATCAAAGATTTTTTGAAGAAACACATACAGGATTTGTACTTATTTGCACTCATCTTGTGAGGTCCACGTCGAGGTCAGCGCTCAAGAGGCGAGGATGTTTCTAAAGGGTCTTGGACCTCTGACAACTTGGATATATCTACAATTCTACGACAGCGTAATAAAATCACATCCAGTTATTGGTTCACTTTACAGATCAGTGTCCCCCAGTGTCTTTGAAAAACCTCCTGAGTTCGCTCTCTGTATTTCATTAGTCGTTAAAGTTTAGAGATCCCGCCTGCCAACTTTTGTCAACTTTTTGTCTTGAATCGAAAACTTTGTAGAGGGTTGATTGCAATTCTGTTAATTAATTTGAAAAGTGCTGTAAAATGAGGTTGTTCTAAAATATGGATTAATGTAAGGAATAAAATGTTCAAATAAAAAAAAAAAGTTAATTTAATGGAAAGCCAGCATAGGCCGGGTCAAGCAAGTTTTTGGCAGTACCGGATTATAAATGGTGAAGTACAGGTACGGTTCTTTATCCGTCAAAGCTGTTCCTATTTGTCACAGTGTGTGTGTGTGTGTGTGTGTGTGTGTGTGTGTGTGTGTCTGTCTGTGTCTGTGTGTGTGTGTGAGTGTGAGTGAGAGCCCATTTTTGCCAGGGCTTTTAGCCAGTTTCTGTGGTGTCTGTCTCCTCGGCCAAACCAGCAAGGTTTCCAGCTGGGTAATTTTTTAAAGTCATTCATCATTTACTGAGTAAAATGAACGTTTTAACAGGGATCTTGCAAAAAAAAGAAAAAAAATGCGAGGGGGTATTGTTTAATCTGGGCTGAGAGCCGAGTGAAAATGTCCCAACAGTTAAAATTTGCATATCTTAATTTTCAAGGAGAGATGTGCATGCATTTCAACGAAACACTCAAATGTCTCTTGTACATTTTGTAATTTGAATTACAGTAATCGCAATTGTCACTTGTAAATGGATTCTTTAAATCGCAAAACAGGAAACAGGTCTTCAGAATTCCCATAGGTAACTAGAATGAATTCCTTTTGAAAGTACTTTTTTAAAGCACATGTCTTCATGTCTTCATTGACTGTGCTCTTATGTCATTTTCCAAACTGGTGGGGGGTTTTTTCTTCGTTTTTGCTAAGATTGCAGATATTTAATAAGTTATATAACCTGTGACTCCACTCTTTTTCTCACCTGATGGTTTGCTCCAAAATACTAGGTATATCATCGCTCTGCTGCATCTCACTTTCACAATTAGTATTCACATAATCTTCTCCATCTTTCTTCCCTGACAATGCATATCTGTTCCTCCCCCAAAATGATTTATTTTCTTTTTCCTACCTTCTTTTTGGCAGCCCAACCCCCTGCCTGTTTCTACGGTTACAAGGGAGGTAGGGAGGTAGGTAGGAACTAATTGGAGAAGGGGTAAGATGGGAGGTATGCCACTGATGCCATAATGTGGGCCGAGTTCTATCTAAATTACACAATTATGACAGTTAAAGTCATCAAGTTTAGTTTTTTTTTAAACACCCCAATTCTATGCCCTCAATAAACTTTGATATGTGCTCATTCACTCAGTGAGTGTTTGTCACATTGTTTTTATTGAGTTTAAAATAAGACACTTTTGTTGTGATTTTGTCTTGCTGAAATTGTTTTGATATTATAAAATAAAATGAAATAAAAAAATATTTTTATTTAATCCAACAAACCCAGCTTTCTTTAGCTCTGAATGAACTTTTTGATCAAGTTTGACTAAGCCTTTAATGACGCAATAGCGATGTCAACAGTGTTACCACTGCTCAGGCTTAGAGACTATACATTTTTAAATGAAAACCTGGGTCATGAAGAGAAGGGCAAAGTATACTATTGAATTGCATTGTGGGAAATTTTGGAGTGTCTTTGGATAGAGACTAAAAGTCTGCATCAGATTGAGCCAGTGTTATTTTAATCTGTTTTTTGTGCTTCCCCTGACTTTAAGTCCAGCTCTAAATCCCTGGAATAGTCCTTTAAACCAGGGATGTACAGCAACAGTTTTGTAGCCGTCAAATGTCTGTAGGCCCACACTCTGAACTGGTTGCTCTTCTCTATACTATTGTAATCCCGTTGCACGGTCGAAGGTAAATGCAATCAATACTGTCAAAGACTTCTCTCAGTTTGTAATGAGCTTCCGAAGGCAGAGGCTCCTGAGGTAACTACATTTGATTCGGCCCAGGGAATTGTTCATTTTTGGCACCGCTTTCAACTCATTAAACATATCACTATCATAATTCATTGGTCTGACATGGCTGTCTTCGGGGCTCATTTTTATGAATTAATCATTGCCTGGAAACAATCAATTTTCAGTCTAGACTGCTTGTGATTAATCACAGTAGCAATGAGTTGCTTTTCCCATGTATATACACGTTAATCGATTGATGCCAATACGGTCTAACAGCTGGCAACCCAATTAAAACCACATGCAGTGTTTCAAACCAGAATCAGCGGTAACCCGAAAACTGATTTTATAGAAATGGACACATTCACTTCAGGGTCAATATGTGTTTTAAATACAGCGTGATTTGACATTACAGAAGGGTTTTCCAAATCAGAATTTGTCCAAAATGATCTCTGTCGACTGAAGAGAACAGACACTTTATGTTTGTTATATAATGCATTTATATGTTACCTTTAAATTTAGGGTGACATGGTTTCATAAAAGTCATGCTCACTGAGCCATCAGGATATTCATATTAGGAAAAAAGAAAGAAAAAAATTATTATCTAAGAAGTGTTGAAATGCCGTAACTGTGTTTCCAATCTGATTCTTGCCAAGTTTGAGCTGGAGCAGAAAAAACTTAAAATCTGAGAAAAAAAACCCTTCATCCCTTTTCAGCAGTAGTGTAGCCTTTTCAGTTTGAAAGACGGATATCCCAGTGATAGACCATAAGAAGATAGTGGACATGCCTGGCGTTGAATAACAACAACTGTTAATGGTTTGTATTTCTGGAGGAGAGAGAGTCCAGCATTGTGTCCCCGTTACAGCATTTAAATTTAATGTTTATTTGATTGAGACAAATGAAGCATGCAGAGAGAATTGCACAACAATCATCCAATGCAATGCATCGCGGCATTTTTAGCTACTGCTATTCCAGTTCCATTGCCGGTCCATACCGTCCACGCAGTCTCCACGTGCCCTTTTGAACATGCCCTTGAGCAAGAAACTGAGCACACGCTCCCTTATTTCAAAGCTAACAGAAAAGTCGTTGGGGAAAGGTTGTGGGATGGATTATGGCTCTCGTGTGGCAGAATGCTTTACTGCTTTGTCATGAGAGCAGATGATCAGTATTGTTAGTTCAGCTTGAAACCTTTCTGTTTTTAAGTGCAAAGTGCAGAGGAACCCTTTAGTCCCCTAGCCTCGGTCCATCTCTGGTCCAAGATTCTGTTTGCAAAGACAGTGCTTGTTGTTTTTACGTGTTTTGTTGACTGTGTTGTGGTAGACATGTCTTATAGCTGCTGTATGTTCACATTAGTGTGCGTGACTCATGTCCATATTCTGTCTTATCTCATGAATGAATAGGGGTATGTTTTGACAAATGTGTGGGTTGGTATGAAAACATTTTCATCATCCACAGACATGTACAGCATGAGCATATCACAGGTTCATATGTGGAAATAATAGGGCTGTTTTAGTCAATAAATCTGTAGCAATGTTTGGCAATTCATGCCATTACAGTTACAGGTGGTCTAAAAAAAAAAAAAAAAGAATAGCTGGGAGTCTGAAAAGTGGGGAACTCACCTTAGGTGTATGCATTTTTATTTATTTTGTTATTTTTGTGTCTTGAATAAATAGTTTATTTTCATCAAGATGAAAAATACATTGTAAGTTATCTCTGCAGAATTTGACAGCAGATTTTGATTGGTCTTAATGTAAGTTTTGTCCGTCACAGCTCTCACCTTCAAATATTTGTCTGCAAATCTCATTGCAGCTTCGTAGCCCCAACAATAGTATTGGGGGCAGCCCTGATAGGATGAGGGCACTGTGCTGGAGTTGGCAGTGTTGTTCAGTTACAATTTCTTTTCCATGTGTGTCGACTAGCTTTAAAGCACTTCAAGTTATGCGTTAAACATTATTTTTAAGAACTATCCTCTGCCACATCTTACAGTTGTGACACGATGCACAGGGTTCATATTGTTTCTCAAGATGCAACAGATCCTATTGGAACCATTTAGCCTTGGATTTCTCTCAGCTCTGGAAACAAAGGGACTAGTAGCCTCTATGTTACAAATCTCACAGTCCTTTAGGGTACTCTTGCAATGGACAAAGATCAATTGATTCAGAAAAAGTAAGACATGCATTCATACATTTTGTGCTCACCCTATCATAAATCACTCTATACTGGGACACAGTAAACACTGTATTGGCCTAGAGGCTGTCTCACGTGCTGGAGCTATTCATTTTACACACACACACAGACACACACAGACACACACTTTATGTCACTAGTCATCTGACTTGCACAAACAGTCAAATTACCAGAACGTTGTTGTGTGCATGTAGTTGAATTGGGTCTATTGTTTCCCCTCCCCCCAAAAAATTGCAATAATTTGATTTCTGTGTGTATCTAAGTCTGCCTGTGACAATTGCCAAGATGAGTTCTGAAGTGTTCCATTGATCTGTTCTGGCAGAGAGAGCAGTTGGATTGCTGCTAATCTGGCAACCCTGGAAATGTCAATTGAGGAATGTGTGTGTGTGTGTGTGTGTGTGTGTGTGTGTGTGTGTGTGTGTGTGTGTGTGTGTGTGTGTGTGTGTGTGTGTGTGTGTGTGTGTGTGTGTGTGTGTGTGTGTGTGTGTGTGTGTGTGTGTGTGTGTCCATTCACACTTTCTCTCTGGGAGGAGTGTATGCTTGGGCCTATGGATGGGTGTGTGGGGGGGGGGGGTCCTCCTCCTCCTCCTCTTCCACACAATTCTACATCCATACTACTTTGTTTCCTTTTTAAATTGCCATTTTAAAGTGAAGTGATCTCTGTCCGAGACAAGCATTTTAGCTCCTTATCAGTATTAATCCCCGTCCATACTAACACAGCGCAGGTATTGCGCGTGGAATGTGGAAGTGTTTAAAATAATTTGCCTTCACCGCTCGGGAAGCAAATATGGGTGACCTCGTCATCGTTTCCAAACGTCTCAGTTTTTGTCCGCCCATACTACAACGCTCCCCCCTGAGCCTTCAAACAAAAACAGGGCGTAAGATGGTGACATCACTATCATACGGACGTGCATACAGCATGTCTAGCCGCTAGTCTGGCACGCACCAGCAACAAAGCTGGGTAATGCGAGAGAACTTCCTACACACACTGAAAGTGGTTGACCAATCACACAGAGTGGGCAAGGTGGCGACGCAGAGCTGACCGGGCTTTACCGGGAGGGGACCTCATAGGGACATGGGGCTAAAACCAAGTGTTTCAAAGAGAGGCCGGAAAGAGGAGGGGCAGGAATGGACAGTATGAGGGAACTGATGTGTTTTACTGCACATTAGAGCATTTAAACACAATCAAGAGCACATTATGTCTCCTTTAACTAGTAAAACTGTCCCACGACTGTAACCTTCACGACTTGGAAAACAAACAATGAATCACGTAACTGGAGGAGATGCGCCACATGTTTGCCCCAGGCTACCCTTGCGGGTGTTATTAGTTTATAGGAGGCTAGAAAGGTGAGTTCAGTTGTTTTCCCCCGGACAAATAAAGGTTTACATAGAGAGAGAGAGAAGAAAAACCCTGAGACACTTGAGCAGATGAGCTGTCGCTCAGAGCAATGCTGTGTTGTGGAGTTCTGGTCCCATGTCACTCCATTGTCTTTTGATTCCTCATAACGAGACTTAACTTCCAGAATCCTCAACTCGGTTTCATATGAAAAGTTTGTTTTTTTGCTCAGAGGCGCTGAATCTGACAGAAAGGGTTCACTGAATATTCATGTGGAGATGAAGCCCTCGCAGTGATTTGTGATGCACTTTCACTGTTGAGAGTTGACTGGGTGAATCCAAATAGTGATGATTGATGCATGCATCTGTGGCGAGACTGTGGCCTTTTAAAGGACTTCTCAGATGAGCTGTCAAAGAAAATAAAAGAGTTGATTTTGTGAGATCTCCATGTCTTTTTTTGTCCATTATTGTAAAGCAGCTGTAGGTGCTATGTAAACAAAAGCATCCAAGCGGTCAATCTGTTGAGAAATTTTTAACAGCGCTGACTGACCATGACCATTTGCCAGTTTTTACCAAGCTACCATCCCTTTTGATCACCCGGGTCATGCGTCACTCAGAAATTGAGCTCCAGAGGGAAGCGAGAGTAGACTACATTGACATGGTTCTTGTTAATTAAAACCACAAATATCTTCTCATGGATACAACTTCAAATGCAATATGAGACCTAGATTGCATTTACTGTCACATGGTAGTACGATTATAATGTATTCACAACCTCTTCTCTTTCTCGTTCTAAGATGGAATTACACAAACACTTTCATATTCGTTGTTGCAGTAATGCAATTTATCTAGAAATAAAAAAGGCAGAGGGCTCCCTGTGAGTCAGATAGCTGTGGAGCTGATGACTGAAAGATGGAAATTAAAAACAAAAAACATTTTACTTAGACCGGATTCCACTTTTTAGTTCAGCAGCATCATTGTTATATAACTCATGGTAATCCATTGACTAATTGAGACTCCTTTCTCTTTACAAATGCTTTGTCTCACAGCAGTGTGTGTGCGTGTGTGCGTGTGTGCGTGTGTGTGTGTTACTCATGCTGTGGGGACCTAAATCTGTTTTTACAGTTGCATTCTGGGGACTCGCAAATCATTAAATTTGAAGTTGAAGTCATGTTTTAAGGTTAGGTTCAGGGTTACATTTAGGCCAGTAGTTCAGGTTAAGGTAAGATTGAGGAAATGAATATGATACTTGTGTTTGCATGAGTGAAAGGGATTATGGGTTGTTATGGCTCTGAAGAGTTCCAGAACGGGACCTTTTTTCAGGCATGTTTTATCTTTGCTTCACTAAACCTGTCTCTTCAATGTATCTTTAATACCTTAAAAGGGGAATATGTAGTGAAACACAGGGTGTCTTAGGCTGGAAATGTGTGTTTTTCTAATGCTTGAATGCCTTAGTGAGTATATGTGAATCCTTCATTATATTATTTCCCATTTCCCAATGTCTTTGTTGTCAACACACAACCCTTCGGCAAACAGTAGCTGACTTGAGAATCCTCTATCACTTCCTGCACTCAGATTTGACTTGATATAAGGAGATGAATAAATTACAGATTTTTCACAAATTCTACAATAAAAAGAAAAAGAACAGTGTAATGGAGTATTGTTTTGTACCAGTGCAGTAGCTGGGTGGAGTTCATTCCATGTTTCTATGGTAACAGACTTACAGCCACTTCACTGTAAGAAAGAGGAGTGGGAGGGATGGCTGCATGATTTCCTGGTGTGTGTGTGTGTGTGTGTGTTTGTGTGTAGGACCTCATTAGTCAGATTGGAGATGATGACATTCAGCAGACACAAATCAATAGTAACCCCTTAAGACAGCAGCTGCCTCCCTGTTACTCCCTGTCTCATTAATCCTTGATGCTGTGTAGTATCTGCCAATCAGTGAGGGTTTTAAAGTATCTGCAATATACTGTAGGTTTCCCACATGTCTGCGTGTCTGTGTCCACAGGACTTGGATAGGATTGAAGTTTATGGGTTGATTGGTTAAATGAATACAAAAACATTATACTTCCACACTGTAATTATCCCCCTTCTTCCTGTGTCATGTTTCTCTTTCTCTTTTTGGGAACACAATTAACAAATCCCGATATGCAAATTCAGTTTGAATTCTTAAAGTAGTCACCCGTTCTGTCTCACTGCCTCTGCAAGCATTCGGAAACATGCACACAAGCTCGCAGCTACCGAAATAATGCCCTCTGCTTAGCATTCTTCGCCTGCTCTCAGTGACCCACTTTCTTAGAAAGCAGATTTTTTAAAGTGAGTGCTTACTTATTTCTATCACTTCCTGTCCTCACTGCTTATTGCTCCTATACGCCGCTAAGGTTTAGCAATGCCAGAGGTCTTCTAAGATGTCATTTAAGCCAGCATGTCGCAGTGAGACACTTTCATAGGGTAGTTTTGTTTTGTCAACTCAGTGTGATTTAAGAATTTTTTTTTTCTGGGAAATCATCTCAGTTGTGTTGGAAGGTATGGAAGAGAAACATGTCTTGAAGGGCAAACAAAGGCAAAATAATGTGGATGAACAGGCAAACAGATTTTTGTAAAGGGGAAATAGAAGATCTTTACTGAAGGTGAAGATGTAGTAGCAGTTAACAGGGCCTTGGCGTGAACAGGAAATTAAAATTCTAAGAATGAAAGCGGTATCAATGAAAATAAAATCAGTAATAGGAGGATATTATACCAATTCATATTTGGTCCTAAGCGGTGATGTCAAGAAGTAGTACTCCTATTAATCAGTGGGTATTGGTAGTACTCGCAGGGTTTGTTGTGATCTTTTTTTTGCTATAGCAGGCGTGCAGTATTTATCTTGGCTCTCGTTGTTTGTACTGCAGTAGTGAGTAAAACTACTGCAGAGTAGTACTGTTTACTACAGGGAAGTACTACTTAGTGGAGAAGTGGTGACAAAGTACAGTCAGGCCGTTGGTCAAAGAGTTCCGGCCATTAGTGCCACATAGAGACACATCATCATTAACATTCACTGCAAGGGACAGTTGGAAGGTACACAACGGGAAAAGGTCAACTGAAGCTATGTGTTTTGACTTTGAAAGCCTAATCACACTCAAAATGAAAACACATTAAGGTGAAATAGCATTAAGATGAAAGTAACATTGAATGCAGATGGTGAGGTGTAATTTATTGCACTTACATTCTCCAAGGAGGGCATAAAAGCTCCACAGAATTTCAAATGACTTCAACAGTAAATCTACTAGGTTTCTGCAACTCACCAACAATACGGAACAATGGAACCCATTGTCGTTTAAATTGCATTTGTGCCTTACGGAAACCTCATATATCCAGTTTTGAGTCTGATAAAGAAACTGGTCGTTTTTGAGCAAAATGATAAAGTGTGTCATTGCTCTATAAGACCTGATTGACTGTTTTTGGCACAACATAATGCATTTAATCTGATTTTATTTTATTTTTGTTTTAAAGCTGTTACAAAGTGTTGCCTTTGCTTCATCACTACAAAGGACACGATGTAGCCATCTCCCTGTGCTATCAAACAATAATGGGAGCCAACATATTGCAGCAAGTCGGTTTGAAGTTTTAAAGCAAAGAGATAAGTGAGGGTGTATATGCCGTTGGGTTACATCCCATTCATTTTTTGAAGTGTTAAAACTCCCCAACAAGGCTCAACAGTAAATCTTGGCATCCACAGACTCATCTTACTCCACACACTCTCTTTGATCAATCTCACCTAAACCGCTCTGTCACTGGTGTGGCACCACACCAACACCAAGGTTTACACTTCACGAACATCTCACCCAATCATTTCTATACTAAGCATAACACTACACAACAGTTGGCCAAAGGGAACACAGACAGGGTAATATGCTCAGTGGCTGACCCTGCTTGTGTTGAATGAATAATGTGTAGACTCGATCCGTGTTGATACAATGTTTGAATGACTGGACCCTTTTTACACAACATGAAATATTTTCATCGTAGCACTGTGTGCAGTGCTCTTTGCCCCGCTGGCGCTGTCTGTCGCTCTCTCATAATCACACTGTCCATCGGTAATACCGGGAGAAATCCCACCCATTCGGTGTCCCCTAAAGACATCCATAAAGTTTTTACCGTCCCCCGCAGGCAGGTAGGATTCATCGCTAATTTGGTAGATACCGTTTTCGACGTGAACGTTCGAAGGACAAGTGTGCAATCTGCTTACAGTTATCTCGTCCACACACATTCATACAGATATGAATTAAAACAATACCCTGCTCCTGGCTATGCCGGCGTGAAGGGTAAATATACGAAAATGAACACAACTACGTTAATGTTAAAAAGTTTTTGGGCTGCGTTCTGTTAGTACATGTTCAACTCCACATAATTCAAACACATTCTGTTTGCAACAACATTCCCTCATGCTGAGCCACTATCATACTTTTCCCTCTTAGCCTCACAGTTCCCAACACATTTTTTATGTTTTACAACATTGGAGTCCGATGGTGATTTGTCTTTTAATTTCATGTTTTTCCCTGCTCTGCTTACAGTTTTTTTTATGTTTTCATAGTACGGAGGCACTAAAGGTGTTCTTCTTTGGACACTTTTATTAAATTCTAAATTCATCCCTTTGTGCTCAGAGACAAGTTGGAATAATTCAAATGTCTTCTTTAATATCTCACATTTCAAGTCACTGGAGGCTGCGTTTCATAATGAATTTAGCAATAAAAGAAAGTGGTAACAAACCCTGTATTAGATTTTCTTAAAGTAGCTGTGTAATAACCATAATTACAGTGTGTCATCCCCACACCAGGCAACTTTTAAACAATGGTGTTGTGATTAAAATTTGACACAAGTACAATGGGAATGGTGATCTTGTTTTATCTCGTTTTTATTTGAATTAATAGTCATGCAGTCGCAGCATGCGTTCTCAGAAGGAGCCATCACTAACTCCGGAGGTAAAGTAGGCTAATCTGAACTCATATCTGAAGCATGTAAACAACTTGACTCACTGTATACCGAGGACTCCACTTGACTTGATTCTCACCACAGCAGGGGGATTTCCTTGAGATTTGAAGGTTACCAGTTGAGACTTCCTTGTGACTTCCCTTCGTCTTTCTATCAGATTCCCTCAACACAACAAAGAGTTCCCTCAGCTCTCATCTTTTCTCAATCAGTCCGGTATGTTTACTGCTTGCTCAGATCTTGTCGCTGTGTTTCCCTTTTATGTGCCCCTCTTTCTTTGCCTTGTGTTATCCTTTTGTCTCTCTCCATACCTCCATCCCATCATCCCCTCCTGCCTCTGACTGACAGTGTTATAAATTGATTCTCAGCCCGGTGTGTTCCCTCTGTCGCTCTCCAGCCATTTCCCTTATTTAGCCTCAGCCACTCCAGGGTATATTCTAGACCGCAGGCTGACTGTCAGTCAGTGGCAGTGTGGAGCAGTCTAATTCTTGGCTGACAAGCGTTCCTGACAGCAAGAACCAATGGGACGTTTCAAACATGCTTACTCTCTCTTGCTCTGTCTCTCTCTATTGGTTTTTTTTTTTGCCTTTGCTATCTCTCTTTCTTTCTCTCCCTGTCTGTCCCCGCCACTCAACTCTTAGTTCAGTCACCCTTTTTTCCCACCTTTCTGTTACTCCACATTTCCTCCTCCATCCTTTTTTTCTCATTTCCAAAACCCCCTCAAGTAAAATAAACGGATAGGCTACAATATTTCCAGAGACGTGAACAGCTCATTCAAATTAACTAATATACACACCCCTGCACAAATACACACATCTCATTTTAGGCATGGAACTTGAGCTGCTGTGATCTGAATAATAATCAAAGGGGTTTGTGGGTCTGGAATGGTTTGATTGGTCAGTTTACTCCACCGGGCAAAGCCATTCTTTAATCTTAAATGAGACGCTGCGGGATTAGACGGAATAGCCCTTTAAGTGAATCTGGTATCACTGAGGTCCCCAGAGACTGTCCCGAGACAGAGGGAGGAAGAGAGGGAGGCAGCGAGATGAAAGAGAGACGGACAAACAGAATGTGTGAGACATGAGGAGCGCAGCAGAGAGATGGAAGGGAATTTAAAGTGCTTCTTTTTTTCAGAGTCGGACTTGTGCAATATCACTACACTGCTGAGGACATGGGTAATATTTTAGATTACGGAGTGTGTGCACACCCACACAGATATGTGTCATAAGGAGCCATCGCTAGCCCCCCAAGTAGGAACTGGGGACACCCAGCAACCTTGAGGGGGACACCATGGGTCCCATTTAAATGAAGAATAGGGTCATTTCACTGTGTCCTCATTTAGTAGTCACCACCATGTGAAAAAAGATATATTCATCATGGGGATCCCTGCAGAAAATGACAAGCTTATAATTGATATCACTGCCTCGAAATCATCAAGCTTACATCAGGATGTGTGAAGTCAAATGTTCTTACTGTATGGCGCCGGCAGATTTTTATTCATTTTTCTTGAATTTGTTTAGGTTTAAATAATCTCAGTGGCTGTGCGATGACGTTTTACTCGCTGTCTTTAAACGTTCGGGGAGAGCTGGAGTCTGTCAGCATGTGTTAGCCCTCTGGCTAGGGGCGTATAGTATGTAGGTGCGGCTTGGTTGTTGCGGGTACCCTTGAGAAGATGAAATGCAAATCTGTATTCTGAAGGTTAGTCAGATGCGAAGATGCTGTAGAGGAGATTACAGTCCTTTGAGGCAAGATATCACAATTCTGGAAAGTTTGAAAGGCAGCAGATGATTTGATGTTCATCCTGTTGCTTGCAAGGTAAAAAAAAAATTGCAGACTGCTGCAAGCTAACAGTTACCTACCCGCTTGTATCTATTTAGCTACCTTTGTTTTGCCAGGCATGCCTGCATTTTAATGCAACAGACCTGTGGAGCAACATACAGCTGCAGCAACATACAGTAATGGTATGCTTCAACCTGACGTCAAAAAGTCTGAACAGGTCACCAGTTTACATTACTGGGCTAGCATATGCTGCTGTCAGACATGCACTTAGGTCCGGACATTTTCTTTTTTTTACAGGGTGTGAGAACGCAAATGTCTGGAAATGTTTCTCTGGACATTTTCCTTGAACTTTTCCTGCCAGCCCTCTTAGAATTTCCGGGGGAAAGGTCGGCAGGAGCCCATGTGAGAACACGGGAGAATCTCCGGAAGATTCATGGCGAGCGAGTGAATGTTTCACCTGAATGTTGCAGAAATGTTCCTGCAATTAGTACTGTCATAACTGGACTAACTTGGAAGTGGTGTGACGGTTGCCAGCATACGCCACTTGTTCAGCTTGTTTTTTACTTTTTAAATTTTTTTGCCGCGTATTATCCAAGACATTCCAGATGAGATATTGCTTTAAAGGAAAAGAGATGAAGCCTATATTGCGGAGTGGGGTTCATTGAATCCACTCAATTCAAGAAGCAGATTTTCCTCCTTAGTCTTTAAGCTTCTTTTATCCGGGCAAGTTTTTGCTGAGCACGCATGCTCTTTTCTGGCTAAACCCCGCACCTTATTAGTACCAGAGCACATATTCACACCTGGGAGCTACCCAGCCCGACCAAAAACCTTTCACTTTTTACCAATTAGCATCTCTGCGTAAGTCTACGGGGGATGCCTCCCTTTAAATGAAGGGAGGCACCCCAAATCTTATCTCGATGTTAAACACACGACCTGCAGACTTGATAGGTGCCTGGCTCTTAAAAGGTTTGTAGCTATATTCTTTGTGGATGGTGGCAGCTGTTGTCACCTTGGGTCCACGCTGCTCTTGCATTGCAGTGGTGACCCAGTTTACTGCCAATGAACAGTTTACAAATGCCCTCTTAAACCACACTCCATGTACTCCATGTGAGAATAATGCTAAATCCTCTGCCCCTCGCTGCTTATTATCGCAGCCAGCACTCTTGATTTCTCTCTAATAGGCACGTGTTGGTTCGTGCAAATTGCAGCGGCCACCAATTGCTCTTATGTGGGTCAGAACGACTTGGCCCATGCCTGCAAATGAGAAAATAGTTAGTGTGTCGTAGCAGATTCAATGTGATCACGGACACTGAATAAATACACAGGCATACATGCTATGTAATATATTTCAGTATGGAGTATGTCTGTGTGTTTGTATGGGGTGTGCTGCACAAAAGACTCAGCAGAGTATGCGTGTTAGGGGTTAACTGGTGAGGTCAGGGTTGTGTCGGAGCGTTTTTATTTTTGTGTGTGCTCGGGTGCATGTAAGATGAAACAGGAGAAAGGTGACAAGGTTGAGAATAGCGATCAAAGCAAAAGGTATAGGATGAGTGAAAGGTTTTCACATTTTTTGCATGTGTGTAAATTAATCTTTCACCCTCTGAACTTTGTGGTTGTTTGAGTCTCAATGTGTGTATGTTCAAATATGCCTATAATATACTATACTCCCTCTCTCTGAATGTATAAAATAATGTATGTATTTGTGTAAACCGCCCTCTGAATCTGTGGGCATTCGTGTCTTGCTATCGTAGTGTGTAAATGTGAGTGTGTGAGTATGCGTGTGTGTGTGTGTGTGTGTGTGTGTGTGTGTGTGTGTGTGTGTGCGTGTGCGTGGCTGTCGGTTTCGGTCTGGTAGTCTGCATAATTAGTCTCTCTTTTACCTCTGTCTCCTTCTTGCTATTTCTCTCTCTCCTCCTTTCTTCCTCCCTTTCCCACCCTCTTCTTGCTTTCCATCTCTCCCCTTCCCCCTACACTCTCTCGCCTCTGTCCCTCTGAGTGATGAGTTTTAAATCAACCTTTCGTTCTCCGTGCAATGATGAACGAGGGCAAATCTGTCCTTTTCTCTCTGTTTACTTTGCTTTCCGTCTCTGTCCCCGTGTCACACCGTATTCACTCCCACCCCGTATCCTACTGATTGAATTTAATGAAGTTACTTCATTTAAACCAAGACAACATGCTATGTGATAAGGTCAGCAAAAAAAATGTGATGGCCTAACATATCATGTCATGTTTTCATGTGCGGACTATAAACAGTAAAAATGTGAAAGACCCACTTACAGTTTTTTTTTTTTTTTTTAAATCTACAAGGACTTTGTCAGTAGTATCACTGCCTCTGCCATTTTAATCACTGAAGGGTTAGTTAAAAACAAACAAATTTTTTTTAGGACCATTGGGGAGAACATGGATAAACTGCAACACAAGGATATAAGATGAGAACATAGAACCTGACAAAATACTCCACTGCTTTTTTTTCCCTGAACTTTTTCAAAAGCGAGAACACAAATGTCTGCAAATGTTGTTTGGGAAATTTCCTGGAACTTTTCCTGCCAACCTCTCAATAGAATATCAGGAAAATGTCTGAATGAGCATGTGAGAGCGCAGCAGGAAAATCTCTGAACAATTCAAGGTGAGCATAAGTGGATGCTCTACCCAGGCGCCGCCCCTCGCCTGAATGTACAGGATGTGTTCCTGCTTTTGTGAACGTGTCTGATCAGACAGTATCATTGCCGTGTTCTTCATATGTGAAC
Organism: Scophthalmus maximus; assembly: GCF_022379125.1. Taxonomy (NCBI): domain Eukaryota; kingdom Metazoa; phylum Chordata; class Actinopteri; order Pleuronectiformes; family Scophthalmidae; genus Scophthalmus; species Scophthalmus maximus. The sequence continues at coordinate 8,018,351 of NC_061536.1, read as the reverse complement.
GGCAAAGCCCGTAAAAATGTCCGGACCAAATTTTCCTGACAATGTCTAGAGTTCGGGTCTGAAAGTAGCTCATTCACTTCCATGCAGTGCAATGAGGGGCGGTGTAGAAATAATAAATGCAGCCTTCACTGTGTGTATGATGCTGCTCACACCCCGTCCCTCATCTTCTCTTAGCTTCACTGACTTCATACAAAAACACCCAGGGGGGCACTCAAGGCTGCAACAGGCAGGATTTGTTTTTGTTCTGAATGTTGTGTTACTTTTCACCATACCCCTACAGTAGCTGTCATTACCACAGAAAAATTCCCCATCGTTTTTCAAAACTGCACGTTCCATTTCGTCGCCGTTCAGAAACTCCTTACTAGTCTAACCGTCGGTTCAGTTAAAGCCGCACTCTGTGCTGTATCACACAAAGCAATATTCCAATTACTCTTTATATTATGCTTAATTTGCAGCCCGGCAACTGTAATATGACAAAATAAGAACTGTGTGCATCTCTGTCTGGTTTTGTTTTTGGCAGAACAGTTCATTTGCTCTCCAGTAATAAGGCTCAAGTGTGAGCGTAAGCCTGAATCTTGTCCCTTCTGCTTGAGGCACTGCTACATGTCCACAGACTGGGTAACAGAATCGTGGTTGCAGTCACATGCATCAGTCTACATCAGTTAGACTGTGTATTTGGCTATGGAAAATATATGGGCATCTGGTGAGTAATAGTTACTTCCAATTCATGGTTTTCCCAAAGACTTTTTCTTTTAGACGTTTAATCATTTATTATTTATTTAAACCCAATAATATTATACTTGCAAATAATATTCACATTGGAATAAACTATTTAATATATACTCTTCAGAAACAGATAAAAATCTGATCAATATACCAAGTTAGTGGTAGAAAAGTGGTTATATAGTTGCATTCATGCACTCTTCCTTTTCCCTTCTTTACACTCGAGTACACCCTTAAGGTGTTGATTGACTCAGTCCAACAGTCAGATCATGTGCAGCATCAAATCGACCGGGTAAAACTTTACATAATGTCTTGAAGCCTCTGTGCCTCCATCATGAGCAATGCTGTCTCAAGAGTCTGGCATTCCCTTTTAGCCATAATCCACGAACCAATATATGACTGATTTTCTTCAAAATGCGAGCGCTATCTTGGACATGCTGGGGCAATTCCATCACAGGGTATATTAAAAATGAAAAATATTGGATAGAGGTTCTGATATGTCTGACTATTTCCTTGAATGTGGGAATATTTGGTGTCCTCAAGTGAACCAAATCTTTCTTGGGCACAAATCCCCTTTTAATTTTCACATATTAAATTAAATTAAAATTAAATTGAGCCAAGATGGCAGTGGCAGTTCAGTGGGTCATTTTCTTGCTGTGCTGTGCACAATCCTTTTTTGGCACTGTCCTATAGGAAAAATATGCAGGTGTGAATGTGTATGGCAGTTCTATTATATACTATCTATTAGTTTTGTAGGTGTGTGTCTATAAGCATATATATGTGCCATATTTGATGTGTGTCCCTCGTATGGCTCGGCCCATCCCTCCCGGTCGCTCAACATCCCAGCTCTGATTGGTAGTGAAGGGACAGGGGTACCAGCCCTTAATTGAAGCTCAAACTGCCATTGGTCATTATATTCGGCATTGTGATGATCTTGGAATTGCCTGGGTAAATGAAGGTTGGACAAAGACAAACACACACACACACACACACACACACACATATGTAGAGGCACAACCGGTTTTTGGTTGGCGTTCTGTCTTGGATAATTGGTTGAAAAAGCATCCAGTGGGATCAACCCTGCTTTCCCTGTGGCCCCGGCTGCTACGGTAAATAATGAGGCCCATAAACATGAAAGGCAGGGGGATGATCTTCATGATTTGAGCATTGCACTCAGAGGAGCTCAATTAAGGTCTCGGAGTTCAAGAACTTTCAACATACAGTAGAGCAATTTCTTATCAAACACTAATAAAACACCAAAGGCATACTGCTGCAGCGTCAAACACTATTGTGAAGCTTTACATTCCAGTAATATGAAACTTAGGCGCCATGGAAACGATACAACACCATCGCCCAGCCACAAGACATTGGATCACAACGTCTCTGCTTTAGTGTTCTTGAGCAGGATGATGCTAAATCCCCAAACAGCTCACAGGAGGGTTTGTGCAGTTTAAGCTAACGCTGCAGTCTGAATCTCCAATGAAGTGGAAGAAGAGTTTCTCCATCGGGGATCGATAGAACATCACAGCAAACGGTCCGGACCGACTTCACTCCTGGACACCTCCTTGGTCAAACACCTGTGGTGTGTTTGAAAGAAAAGCACCGTTAAGATCAAAGGGGGAAGATAGTGATCCTGATGTGGATCGTGAAGACAAAAGAGATCAATTACATTTACATTTTACAATTTAGGCATTTAGCAGGTAACCCGGAGAGATTTAGAATAAGTACAGCGGCAGAATTAGCATCACTTCTAATTAATCAGTACAAGCAGCCTGTGAAAGCAAGTGCAAATGATGAGAACAAACTTAACACCCCCGCCGTCTTATCCACATTAACAACCCCTTATGCCTAGTTCACATTACACAACATTTAGCCCAATTTTCCACTCGCCGACAAATTTTGCAACTCGCCAAAGTTGCCAATCGTTATTTGGATTATTATTGCCTGGCTATCTTACAGGGGTTCCTAGAAATACCCCCTTCTGAATGTGACTACGAGCTCCCGGGGTGCTGCTCTGAAACAGACCCTGCCCTGTGCCCTCAATTTTGGGCAGATTATGTTCTTAGTGGTACTACAGACTAAAGAAATGTGAAGCTGCAAAGCTTCCTGACAAATAAGTAACTCAACAGTTCTGGCTCTATAGGTACATTATACGTATATCATGGACATCCGCATCAAAGTAGCAGGATATATCCGACCAAAGCTGTCAGGGTTCTCAGAAAAGGGACCCCAGAGCATGACTCTGAAGGCAGATGGGAGAGAAAAGTCTTTACTTAGATAAAACCAAGGATACAAAAAGCCAAGCAGGCAAACAAAGTACAAATGGTCAGAGCGAGGCAAAATCCACACAAAGCCAGGGGAAAGTCCAGAACACGATCAGTATCACAACGGGCAGGCTAAAGAACAGAGCGCTGGAAAGCTAAGGCGCATAGCACAAAGACAATCTGACTGAGAGCAAGTGGAAACGAAGCGGTGTATAAACGTGGGAGCTAATGAGGAGCTGTGAAACAAGTGGAACAATGACGTCTGGTGATTCTGCGGGTGGGTAGTTGGGTGGGAGTGGTGCACAAACAGCTGGACTGAATGAATGAAAGGATGAATGAGCAGAATGAAACGCAACATCGGGACGAAGAGCTGACCTATTTAGTGTCTCTTGTGCTGACTTGTGGCTTATCCCTACATTGATGTAAGGCAGTGATAAAATGCTGGTAAACCACACCTGTTCTGTGTCTGAACAGGTGTGGTTTACCAGCATTTCTATGTTTTGTCATTGTATAATGAATTAAGCCTCAAATGATGTTCACATGAATTAAATGTTGCCCCCTTTTCTCTCCCTCAGGTTTTATCTACACATGCGGCGGAACACTGAAAGGCAGAAATGGCAGTATAGAATCGCCAGGTTTTCCCTACGGCTATCCCAACGGGGCAAATTGCACCTGGGTCATTGTCGGGGAGGAAGGAAGTAGAATCCAGCTCATCTTTTTGTCATTCGCCATCGAAGAAGAATACGACTTCCTGTCCCTGTATGATGGACATCCCCACCCTGCCAACTTCAGGACCAGGTAGGACAAGTGATTTTTTGTTTGTTTTTAAATTACTCTTTTTTATTTCTTATAAACAAGCAGCGCATAAATCATACACATTTGAAATACTTGCCATCGAGAAATGTCAGAAGGCTTTTAAGATGAATCACCAGCAAATCTCCATGAAAAGGTAGCAGAGCACAGACATCTGACATGACATATAGCTTATATTATTAGGTCACTATTGATGTGCAGGCAAGTTTTTACTCCTTTAAGCTGAAGCTATGAACAGATACTCGTCTGTGTTTTTGCAAAACGCCGACGAGCTGTTATAAGGGTTGTAATAATATGATCAAACATGAGGAATCATGAATCAGAAGAATAAAATGACATCAGAAAAACAGTCGATGTGGTGGGCATAACAGAGAGAGAGAGTGCGAAAATGAATGAATCTCATATTTCCAGAGTTTTGGTGTGAATACATTTTCTTTGGTAATCACAGTTTAAATATTGTTTAAAACCAACAAATATGCATTCAAGATTCTATTAGTGCTGGGCTGGATCCTCTCGAGCAATACTGCTCCATCACTACAAATGACTTTGCATAGCAACAGGGTGCCGTCTTGCCGTATCACACATTGCACTGGCTCAATCAGTGCCTCTATGGTTTCCCTTTAGTTATTGAACTTTTTTATTAAGCTCCTCTTGCAAAAAGCACGATACCCAGAAATAAACTCATTTCAGGAAAAGCTATTAAACCCTCCTTGTCTTATGGTTTTATCAGGCAATCCATAGTGCCTATTAGCATCGGTCAATTACTCTGTGCTCATATTCACTAAGTTCTTTTAAACCTAAAATTTAATTATTACGTTATTAACTAGTAAATGTGAGAGTGCTATGTAATGATTTTTTTTTAAATTTTCACATGGCATTACACTGATGGAGATGACGTTTATTATACAATTTTAGTTTGAAGTTGAAACCAAAAAAGCTCATTGTTACTTTTCCCATCCTACTCATTCTCTCAATCTGAACGGTCTTTCAGTTTTGTCAAGAAATAGATCATAGAAAATATTTTGCTTATCTATTCACACACATTTTATTTATTATTTATTTTTTATTTATTTTATTTTATTTTTAATGTGTCTGCTGGCTAAAAACAACCACCTGTTTCTTGTCTGTCAGTAACATTGGGAAGCTCCATCCAAAAAGACAAAAATGTTCATTCACAACATGACTCATCACCACTGTTTACAGATTAGCAGCTGTGTTTGATCCCTGAATGAAGCTCCTCTATCTTGCTCATATGTCTTTTTTTGGAAGCAATAGAAAGGAGCTAACTAACTATGAATGAGGGATTTATTTTTTACTGGATCTAATTCTCCTTCTTGGAACCGCTCCCTCAAGGCAGCTGCACTTCCTACACACACCAGCCTTGGCCATTTTGTCGAACAAAGCTCTGCATCTGGAGCAGCCCAACCTGAGAAAAAAAAAGACAAATGGAAAAGTGGTGACCCAAAAGATGCAAAGATCAGCATAATGTATACCCAGAGTTTCATTTGCAGGGCACATACCAATGCTAACGCACAGTCAATCTCAACTAAGACATTTGCTAGTTTACATTTACACCTAAGCCACAAAGTACTGATGAAACATTCTAAGAAACATAAAGTTAAGCTGTGCTCAAACTACAGGAGTTTTAACATCCTGACCAATTTTGAAATTGTGTTTCATTGCGCAGTTGAGGACAATCTTCGCAGATATTTTCCTCTCTTATATCTATATATCTATCAGAAAATCAGGGCCGAACACCGGTACTAACCAAAGACCCCGAGCAGGTTTCTCCTCCTCCAACAGTCCCGAAGTCTGAAACCAGATTTAGAGGATCTTGGCCTTAACGTGTACTATTCATCATTCATCACAGCCTGTTTTCCAGAGCAGTTTCAGGAACACTTAACAAAAGGAGAACCTGTCGAAGACGAGCGAAGAGTAAACACAAATATAAACCTAATTAAGGCCTGACTATTCACTGTCACCTCAGGAGAACCTTTTTATCTTGAATTGCATTGTCAATATTCAGCAGGAGCCTCCACTGTCAGTGAGGTCAGACAGGGATTTCTCAGGCATGTGTGAGGCGACTGCCACAGACACAGGGCTGTGCATGGAAATCTGGTTTGCTTCAATAGAGGGAGAAAAAAAAGGATTTGGGTCATGAAGAGATGAAATGAGCCCTCTTGATACTTGGTCAGTTGCTGAAAAGCAATTCTCTCACTGTGGGGAATGAGCCATGTTCCGTATGTTCAATGGGCATAATTATTAATCAGCCAGCTGCAATAATCAACCTTTCTCCGACAATCGGTTGGCTTTTAGCACTCAAACTGCCACACAGAGTTAATTAAACAAGGGAGCAGAAAAACGGCATTGGTTAGAAAAGGGTGTCCTTGAGATCTATGCCACTTTTTTAACAAACATTTTGGGAAGGGAGAGAAAGAGGAAGATGCCTTCTATGCTGTTATTGGTTGATCAGATTTCCTGCTTATCTGAGATAGACGGAAACAATGTGCCGTGTGATAGTGTGCACACTATCAAGTGCACGCATGTGTCTGTGTTTGACAAAGATGTATGATCTGCGTACTTGCAACTGCCCTGCTAGTTAAGCCAAATTACCTCTGCTGCCTCATTTTCTCTCTCTCTTTTCTAACTTCTACTCACAAACACATGCACAAAGACAGGGGTCAAAATGTTGATTAAAAGGTGAGAACCATTAACAGGGACATGCAGTTATTGGGGGTGATTAACATAGATCACACACACACGCACACACAAATGCAAGCACACACACAGACCCAGATGCAGATGACGCAACATATATATTTCGATGAACATGCTATACACACCATCACCAGACAACGACACTGTCTTTTAATTTTACAGTTTCATAACTGTAACCAAAGCTGCTGTGTTTACGTTTTAGGATTGTTCAAATTATTGTTGCCACAATCACACTCACCTCTTCTAAACTCTATAGCAACTGCTTTTTGAACATGCACTAAAGTCCGAACAAATATTTGCAAATGTAACTGCGGACATTTTTTCAAACTTTTCCTGCCAGCCACCTAGTAAAATTCTGGGAAAATGTGCGTGTGAGCTTATGTGAGAATACCGCAGGGAGATTCACGGTGAGCATTCTCGCCTGAATGTTCTGGAAATTGTACACTTGTACACATACTGCTCTCTGTTGCTCCCTACCCTGACCTTAACCACCCCAACCGAATGACTAACCCTAACTCTCAATCTGCCATTTAAACCTGTGGGGACAAAAAAAATATTTTTGTTTAAATTGAGTTTAAATTATTAAGTGACACATTCGGAATAGAAGGAACCCAATCAGGGTTCTCAACTGCAAAGTTGGTAATACCTGGAAAAAAATATGAGCCAATGAATGTGCAATTGTACTAACAATCTTGACTCCGGCTCTCCCAGAGAGACTTTTCTTAATTAAGCTGATAAATGTTTTAATTAGGGGAATGAAAATATTCAATGAAACCTAGCCCCTTATTAAAACACAGAAACAATCAAATTGATTTTGTTCTTGGTCTTAGGCCTTCTTTGTTATCATTAGCATACATGGCTGGCCCAACAAGTCTTCATTGGTAGACAATAACAAATAAAAAATGTATAAATAATAAATAAGTACACGGGATGATTTTGTGAGATAACATGATAGTCCAATGTCAGCTACCATTGTGAGTGCCAACTTCAGCTTTCACTACTGGAGACTGGACTTTGCTTCCACGAAAAAAACTTGAACACGTTATTAGGATGGCTTGTTCCCCATATATTATTATCATTACACAAACTGTACTCCTTTATATTCCTGCCAGTTTATGTCAGTGTGAGAGTTCAACCCTCTTTGGGTTTATGGCCACCTGGGCTCCAAATGAACCATTCATAACTGTGATAGTTGTGTGCACATTAACATACTCATTAGTATTGCTGACAGAGACACTCAGGAAAATGGATGACGGAGAGGCAGAGTTAAGAAAGATTTTGTGTTTGTATGTCATCATTTTTTAATTAGTTTGGAGCCTCCTGGGGTGTGATGGATTAATCCTGAGAGACCCTTAAACAGACAGTGTGACATTTTCTCCACTGGTCACTTGTCACATTATTTTGCAGGCTCCACAGCCACACTTTGATTTGAGCATATATTGGTTTTGTTTTTTTGTTTTTTTAATGCCAGTTCTGTTCTGCAATTCCTGATACGTGCTTAACATAGATCCACTTAAGAGTGTCAAGGAAATTTATTATAACAGCCTCAATAAATGCTCAGATAACCTTAAATAAATACAGCACAAATAAGCGGTGTGTTTGGCAATGAATTGATTTCCATGTATTTATTTTTGTAAGAAATTTGCATTCCCTCCTTGCCTTCTTCTTGTCACTGTGTGTAGCTGTAGCCAGTGTCCTCCTGTGTCACAAGCTGCCACCTGAGATAACTGGCTTTCTGTCCCCCACTGAGGTTTTGTCACAGTAGACGTGAAAGCCTGCTAAGGTAGCGGCACATCAGTCGTTGGACTTGGACGATGTGAGCGGGACAACGAGTAGACTTAAGAGAATTTAACGGCTTGTCAGAGAATTAATAATGTGTGAGCACCAAGAGAGTGCCAAGGAGCTTTTGGTCATGGATGGACAGACGGACGAAATGCAAATACAAAGTGCACATTACTAGATTTCTTTGCCAGTCTGTCACGATTAAAATAATAAAAATGACCAGATTGGGGATTTAATCCCAATGGTGTGTGGGACTAACTCCATTTTTCTTACACTCAAAAACTTTGACAAGCTTAAGTGCTCGTTTCTTGTTTGCTGTCAAAATAAAATCAGACGGCAAATATTGTGGTTATGAAACAAAACATGGGTCACAGATAGAAAGTCAGTGTTGGGGTTTTGGAGAATGATAAATCAATCCACAGGAAATAAAAGAAATGTCTCAGAAGAATAATTGAGCAATTCAAAGACTCTGAAGGCACCAAATTACTTAAAGACTATTCTGTGAGTAACAACAACATTCCCACCCAGACCTGCAAATCTGGTCTTATTTAAAAATGTACAACCGGAGGGAAGCTGCTTCGAGGAGGGAGTGTTTACAGTAACCCACATTTCTGTTGAAAACAAAACCAAGACAGCGTCCAGAAAACAAAATCATTACCAGTCAAAGTTTTATTGGACGGAGAAAATACGATGCTACATTTCACACATCCGAGCCACAAACAGGATTAATGTATACCAGATTTAGCAAAGTGAGATGCATGGGCTCAGAGATTTTTATTGACGTAATGGTAAAAAGAAGATTGATAATTGTGGTTATGGGAGTGAGATGCAAATCGATATTGGCTTACCACAATGTTACTATGGAGACATGGAGGCCCCTAATAATTGTCATCATTTCCATTGTCATCATTATTCATTGTTCATTTGTCTACACTCCCTTTTTAAAATTTTGCATTCATATTTTTAAACACTGCTGTTATCATTAATGCTGTGGGATTATTTTCTTGAAGTATAACAGATGCTGTCCATGCATGCAGACTTATTTGATGTTTTGTGGAGACTTTAGGTTTCATCATAGCCATTGTTTATACATGTGCACCCTTGAGATATAAACTAAGGTTTTACAGAGTGAAACTGCAAAGTCAGACTCACAAAGCAACTGCTGAAGTTGTGTCAGGTCACTGTATGAATATTTAATCACTGCAATCTGTCAATCTGTCTGTTTCATCGCGTGGCTATATTTGTATTGTGCAAGCAGAATCTGTTCTTAAAACATTTACTAAAGTAAACTAGGCTTGAGCGGATGCATGTCAACAGTCTCACTGGGTTCGATGTAGATAATCTAGATAAGAATCTTATTGTTTGAAATGTGGTTAGATCGTCTCGATTATATGTATTAAATATAATACGGAGATGAAGAGGATTTGAATGTGGTTTGTTTTTGGTATCAGAGAGAGGCAGACTTTTAAAGGGTCATGTAACAGCTCATACTCAACAGCACTGCACAGTAAATGACACTGATGATAATATAATCCTCACAAAATTAATTTTTAAATATCATGATGTCATTGCCATTTGATGTTTCCTTCAACCATTTATATGTCTTTGAAAGTGGCATCTAACAGCCCGAGGAAATACTTCCAAGTTGTTGCATTTTATTTTTTTGTGTATTGCAACTTTGATGCACCACAATATAGATAGACAGATACTTTATTTATCCCGAGGGAAATTCAGGCATCCAGCAGCATTTACAAACATACATACATTAAACATACATCAATCCTACATAAAATAAAAATACAAAATTAAATTAAGTATTAAACTAACTATAAATAAAAACTAGCTTATTACTATAGAGGCCGGTCCTAGAAAGTCAAATGTCCATGACTGAGTGATCTCCCTGACTGACTAACTGAAAACCATTGGTTTGCCGGCAGTGTTGGAATTTGCTCTTTGGTAGTGACATTGAGGGTCTCAAACTTGGTGCCTTTGTCGCTATATTAAGTGACTTTTCAGATCCACGTTGCGACTTTTTTCCATAAAAGAAACTACAATAAATATAGCAATTTTTGTGACAAACAGCCTTATCTTTGTTTGTCACTTTCCCATCTGCGGTGTAGAACAAAACATGCTTCCACACACTGCTTCTCAGATGCTTAGTTGTCATGATTGTTTGCTCAGAGCGCCTTTGCTTATTAGTGTGCTCCACAACTTAACATTACTTGCTCACTCCAGAGAGCGTGCAACAGCTCAAGGGGACAGCAAGCGCCCGCTGCTGGATGTGAGACAAACTATGTCAGATTGATGTTGCTCTGATGCTCGTCTAGATTTTAAATTCAAACAGGTCATTACAGTTCAAATCTGGCAACTGTTGAAATTAAACACTGTGGCATCTGGCGATCAGCAAATATATGTTATATGTAGCAGCCTGCTGGATAAAGTTGCATTTGGTATCTCAGCTGTAGACTATGAATGTACAGGTTCGGTTTGGGAAAAGAGTCGGACCTGGAAGTGAAGTCTGTCAGGCACCATCGAAGCAGCCCTATAATTTGAGCCTTAGCTTGGAGTCCCAGTGCAGAAATGGGGGCATCCATCTTTAGGTAGGTCAGGCAATGAGTGACAGAGGTTACAAGGGAGGAAGGCAGGACTGTAGGAAAGGCGAGAGAGCCAAAGGACTGCTGCGTCTGTCCTTTGTTGCTTTACTCTGCAGTGTAAATTGAGTTTAATGCTTGTTTTACCCTTTTAATGATAGCAGTGAATAGGTTGAGCAGCCCCTTGGGAAAGTGTTGATTGAGTGTGGGATAACAATGCTGTTGCTCTTTGGGCACTTTTGGGGCTGATTTATCCCTATCATTGTGGATTATGTCATTATCCTGATTGCTGCATTTTTAAAAAAATGTTTTTTACAACCTTGAGAAGTTAACTAGCCAAAATAGACACATCATAACATGCTCACACTGTGAAATCAGTGCCATCAATTACTCATGTAAGTTTTGTCAGGACTTACTCCCACACATTTGGCGTGACGTGTTTTCAAGCTCCATGTCACACTGTCAACATCCCTAAATGTATCGGTTATTAGCAACCGTGAATTCTTCTCTGCATGAGATTTTTTTTAGTTTGAACTAAGAATATGCTTTGGATTACAGGAAGCCAAAAGGCCTGTTTTAACTTTGCAGTGAACTTTAGAGGTATTTATTGCTAAATTCAGCTTTCTGCGACTGCCTGTTAATACATTAGGACAGACTAGTTTTTGATTGTAACCTCAGTAGCTATGCCATCATATAAGTTTGCCAAAAAACATAAAGGAGTGAGGAGGGAAGAATGGAGAATAGCAGATTAGAAATAGAGGATAAGAGTCCAAGTGGAGAGTTTTTCACTGGAGGAAAAAAGAAAGAGGTGCAGAAAAATGGATGAGCAAACAGAGGAAGCCCCGGAAGAAAGGAAAAATGCTCAGGTAACCAAATATAGCAGCAGGAAAAAAAGTAGCTTTCCTTGCAATCCTTAAATAGTAGTGTTGTATAAAAAAGTGGAATCAAACAATGTACATAATACAAATTATTTATAAAAAGGAGGCTTTGTAATGCCCAGAGGAGAGGAGTTGTTTGAGTTAGTTTTTTTTGAAAGCATGAAAGTGTTACAGTCAATGATTTGCAAATCCTGTTCAGTGGTACAAGATCGCAACCATAATACAATCAATTAGTGAGTATGAGGTGTTACATTAGTTAATTGCAGTTTGCATTGTGCTTGTGTGCATATATAAATAGATACAATCTCACTTACTGTTTTTTGGTAAATTATGTTTACAGCTTTATTGAAGCAATGCTCCAGGTGAACTTAAATTATTTGGTTTCTCTAACAAACTACAGGATGAATCCAGAGCTTTGGTTGTGCCTGTTTTCAGTGCGACATCGCCATCTGATCACACAACTCTCAGTAAATTTCCTTGCAGCCACGGAACACATTCAAGAAAAAAAAAATGCAGGATTAGTTCAATTCTGCGTCTCTTGACTTGCCAAGTACTGGTCAGTTCATGCCTTGCTACATATTCCGGATTTGACCGAGTTTGTATCTGCAGTCCTCCAATTTTACACCTGGCCTATTTATTACCCCCCCCCCCCCCCCCCCCCCCCCCCCCCCCCCCCCAAATATGGTCTTTGATGTTCAGTGCACTTTTTCAAGGATTTGGGCAGGAGGTGCACACGTAGGTATGGGTGTATGTGTGCGTGCATGCGTGCATTCTTGCGCGTGTGAGTGAACCGAGGTGTGTTTACCCCTGAGGTAGTGGTATTTCATCTCTTCCTGCATCGGTTCTGCCCTGTAGGGGGTAGGATGTGTGTCTCTACAGTATGTGTGTGCGTTGGAAGATCCACATAGCTTTGCTCTGGTTGAAAAGACAGGAAGGAAGAACTTTTTTTCCCTTTTTTAGGCTTTTCTTCCTACATGCTTCTTTGTATGAGGCTCAGACCAGCAGATTCATGCTTCAAACTTCAGATTTTCTTCATATTTTCAAGTGCACAAAATCCATATCAATGTCCTTGATGATAACTATCTCGTCAGGGCTCAAATGTACATATATGTCCGCTATTAGGACAGCACATGACCTCGGGTACCAAGGGAGTTGTACAGGAAATTGTAATGGCATGGTTTATCTGCAGGCATGCAATAAAACGGTATGTACGTAATAAATAATGCAAACACCTTGAAAGATTTCGATTTTTGTAACTAGACAACTTTCTCACAGCACCAGCATTTATTACAGTAAACAACATTTTGGAACAGTGGGTGTCAGGTGCCCAATTTGGTGTAAATTACCATTCCACAAAAACGTGGTAATGCTTCAGTCAGGGACACTTTCATTTGAAGCTCTAGAGTTTATTTTTTTTATTTTTCAGCCATTTAAGAAACAAGTTATGTTTCTGTTTAATGTGAATGCAGAGCTGGGAACAGGGCTCATGGCATCACATTTGTGGCTCTGTAGGGGTTATTGCATCCAAGGCTACGAACACAGTTTTGCTTAACTGTTTGTTTTTTCCACTCTATGCTTTAATGAAAAGCATACCCTTTCTTTTTGTATTTCATGTCATAGTTCACAGAGACACAAAGGAGGGAAGTCAAATAGAAAGAAGGGTGTTATATATTCATTGTGGTATCATTTCCTGATGGATGTAGCTCATCCATCTTTACCCTTTTTGCTTCAAATTACACAATTTCCCATCTTCAGTCTCTCAATCACTGTCTGTACATCTGAATTTAAGCTTTCAGTCCATTATCACCCTTGTCTTCACACACAGTCACGAGTATAATTTCACTCTTTCATCTCTCTGTTTCTTAATGTCTGCCTCTCAACCCCTCTCTGTGTCTGTCTTTCCTCAATATTAATTCAACCCCCCCCCAACACCCTCCCTCCACCCCATCTGTTTCTCTCTCAATTCTTCCCATAAATGTCATTAATTCACTACTGATAACCAGCTCTGTTCTTTTCAGCGCAGCCTGGTGCAGATTATAATTATAATCATTACAATGTGCTGTACAATATTCAGGAGTCAAATCCCCCCGTGATATATCTCTCTTGAGTCTTTGGAGCTCCTGTTCTTTGTGTCATATTGTGCCCACAATAGCCTGTAGAGATTATGTCTGCATGCATTTAATACACCTGTGACTGGCATTAATTGATTTTTTTTTCTCCCCTCATTTTCTCCTCGAGTGCTCTGTTCAGTCTTATGAGAGAAATGAGACGCTGTTTCACACCACATACTAACTTACTGCCTATCAGTGCTTGATGAAGACAATGCTTCCACCTGTACTTGAGAGACAATGGCGTTCCGTTTTTCCCAGGTCTCTGTTCTCTCCATATTTATGCACCGCATATTGTCGTAGTAATGTTCTTGCTCTTGCCTCACAGGTATAACAGCCTGTCGATTGATCCATCGCTGGGTTTAAAGTGCAATTAAAGTCTCCTCTAATGATGTAAAAGTCCTCGTAATTTGGGCACAATAGGGAAGAGATCTTCAAAAACTTCTGCTCATTTTAGGTCGTGTTTACTGACTAGGTTAAACGTCAGAGAGGAGATATTACCTTGAGTAATAACATATCTTCAAGTTGGGTCTTTGCAACTGTATTGTTCCATGAATAAAAATTACACCCCTGGCATAATTGTTGTATGATGCATATATCACTTGACCAGGCCATCTGTGCTGTACCAATTTAATATCTGGGGCTGTCAGATGAGTTTCTTGAAGGGAAATTGTTTTTGATTTACACTGTTTGATGTAGTTTCAATTTGGTAAACTTCCTCTATCGTTTTCACATTTCAACTTGTGACTTTTATAATATTCTGTTTGTTCCATACCGGAATCAACTTTTGCACTTGTTATCAAAATGGAAACAGATGTCTCAATGGAGCGAATGAGGTATTCTTTTTAATAGTACTGGTGGGTGTTGTACATATACTGTATTCTTTTTTCACCAGATTAGTATAAGACACTTGATTCATTTTTATTTTTCGTTCTCAGTCCACCTCACACAAAATGCACACAAGATGCGATGCTCTCCCAGACAGAAAAAAAAGAAGAGCAAAGTTCATGTTCATTATCTATTCAGAGTTTTCTTGGCAACAGTAAGATGAGCCTTTGAGATGAAAGCAGCATTTTTTGGGCACAGTTACAGCATCGGAGGTATAAAAAAATAAAAATACTATAAGTCGAGGTTATCCTGACAGTGGGCCTTTTGCTTGTTCCATTATTAAAAAAGGACACAAAATAAATTGATTTCTTATCCTGTGTACTCAACCTGTTGCGTTGTGCGTGGCCCTGTCGAGACCTTCTTAGCCTTGTTCCTGGCTTGAGATACTTACCGTAACCTTGCCAGTTTTTGATACCAGGCTAATAAGAACCAGGGCAGTTTGACAGGTCAGCCAATGGACCTTGGATAACTCTACTGTCTGGTAATATTGACAGTCCTGTGTGTGTGTGTGTGTGTGTGTGTGTGTGTGTGTGTGTGTGTGTGTGTGTGTGTGTGTGTGTGTGTGTGTGTGTGTGTGTGTGTGTGTGTGTGTGTGTGTGTGTGTGTGTTCCAGTTCCAGTTCCAGTAATCCCAGTAACTAAGCTGGTAATCCCCTCAAGATGCCCATTAGCCCCTTGACACACACACACACACACACACACACACACACACACACACACACATACACACACACAAGCAGTTCCTCCAGGGTAGTCACCTAGGTGTCAGGCAGACTGTTCCTCAGGGGAGGGATCACTATGATCAGCCACAGAGCTGGCCCACTGCCCCCGGAGGAGGTAATGGAGACACCGGCTGGCAATGCATACAGATTAAAGAGAGGGAGACAAAGGCAGAGGAAGAGACGAAGAGGAAAAACCGAGAAAGGGAACGTGACAGGAAGCGATGTCAGATTGGAAAAGCTGAAGAGGAGAAGAGGAAAGAAGACAACTGGAATAGGGGTTATATTGTAGGAGCAAAGAGAAAAGAACAAGGATTAAGAAAAAAAAAAAAGGATAGGTAATTATTCTGTATTTTCAGCTCATTAAAATTTGAATCTACTTTCCCCTCCAATTCTTTGCCAAGAATGCCTGATTTCTTTCTATGTTTGGCTGCTTTTTTCTTGTATAGAACAGTCTAACACATTTCTGTGAATCCCTTGTTGCTGTTTCCGTCTCTGAAATGGCATCAGCTGATCTAGGCAGCAATGTTTCCTTTGAGTTAGCATCCTCGCACCGCTGATTCATCTGAGCCGCGAATGGACTTTCTGAAAGACACAATGCCTTTGTGGATATGATGTCTTTGTTCCTGAAATGCTTCTTCCCCTCCCTCAAGTTGATGTGATAATCAGCATTTGGACTCCCATGGCCCTTTGAAAATTTGAGAAAAAAATAGTTTCAAATGTATGCCTGTCGGTGATTCAAATGAGCACTCTTTGTTATTGCTGCCAACATACTTTTTTATATATATGAAGGCAAACGCACAGGAAGCTCTACTACTGTGAGTTATTTAATTTGAACACTGAACTTACTCGAAACTGACGTGGGACGACGTTGGTATGGCATAACACAGACAGAGAGACACAGAAACAGTGACTCATTCAAGCTCTGAGTACGCTGTTGCTGTTTTTATGCTCCTCTTTGTCTCTTGAGATTTTTTCTCGCGAGGCGTTGTCAATTGTTTCAGTACCGGTGCTAGGACGATATACACTTATCTCCCGATTTGGTACGATAAGGATACGTGGCGATTTTCGATTTTAAAATTTACACACTTAAAAAACACAAAATAATTTGTACATCTAGATATCTTTAACAATAACACCGTACTTTGATATTCGTCACGCATGACTGACACTCGCTCGGCAATCAAGTGTCAACCCGC
Source organism: Scophthalmus maximus (assembly GCF_022379125.1). NCBI lineage: Eukaryota > Metazoa > Chordata > Actinopteri > Pleuronectiformes > Scophthalmidae > Scophthalmus > Scophthalmus maximus. Next base: position 8,001,669 of record NC_061536.1, on the reverse strand, counting down.
TGTGACATCACCCATCGGTTTGTGAACTGCCGTTTAAAGGCCTAGAGTTTGGCATCTTGGTTAGTGCCATCTTGATTTATTGGAACAATATTTATTGAAGCAGGGGGTGGGGCCTGACTGGGAGCTTGTCTACTGCTCATCGTCGTACACATTTGACCTGCACACATTGGACGGTGCTAGCTGTTAATTACGCTGTATCCACGTCCTGTATTGAAGAAGACATGAACCTAGAGATTGAGACCATAAACTCCTTTGTAAAATGTTTACTGACGCTATCAGTCAAGTGAGAAGTAGAGTCATTTCCTCATAGCCTTCTATAGAAACAGACTTATTTTAGCAACCAGTCAAGTCGCTATCTGCTGGACACAAGTTTTAAGGTCTAGACATTCCACACCCAGTGACTATGTCCATTTTTATATACAGTCTATGTCAGCAGCACTGCATTGAACTTTATCAAACTCTAAACATTTCACTACCTTTAAAAGCAACATTTAACGTAGCCATTTGGTCATTGTTCATGTGTGCACATGTAGACATGATGGATGGTCACTTTTAAAATGACATGCAGGACTGCAGCGACTCTTTGGATCTCCGCCCTGGAGGGAGGAGGAGAGAAAGAGCACAGGCATAGGGACAAAGAGAGAGAGAGTAAAAACAATGTGTTTCTCTCTGCTCTGTTGCTCCCTCCATTATCCTCCGAGACAGAAATACAAGAATTCAATTAAAAGACCATGTACTGACCTTAACACACATGCACATGCGTGGACACACACAGTTTTTGATGTATCAATTAATCACTGTCTGTCACCTGACCATTATAGCCTGTGTATTCTCACTGGACCATGATAGTTATAGACCGTGTTGGGGGGTGTGTGTTTGTAAAATGTCATTCTTCTCTATAATGACCATTGTTATTCCCGACTTTTAAAATGTTGGCTCAAGCAGGCCCTCGAAGAGGATTTTTTATGTTTGTGTGCACTCGTGTGTGTGTGTGTGTCCGAGTCATTGGTATATAGAACTGTATGTGAGCCTTGTGTTATTAAACATTAAAACTAGTTGACAGAATATGGCCTGAGCCCCACGGCTAAAACTAACATACACACTCAGAGAAACGCACACACTGGCGACTTCCCACACATCCACACACCATTGAAGCTAAAGCCGTTTTAGAGTTTATAATTAAAGTGGAGATTTTTGGAGAAAGGATGTCATTTAATAGCAAATTAAAGTCACCGACTCCGGTCAGCTCATTGCTATTGATGTCATGATCTGCACGGGAACTGAAGAAATGTGCTGGCTTCGTGCCAGGTACTCATTTCACTCACCATTTTGTGAGGCTAGATTTGAACATGGTCTCATTTTTGTAGCTTCATTGCAAATGCATGTGATATATACCAACATGTATGATGCCAATGTCACATTTGTTTTTGCTATGTATCAATGATATTTCTAATGATCAAAAACGCTCCCAGAATCAGGCTTACTAATAACAAAACTATGAGGTTGAGAGCACACTGGGGTCATTTTATGGATAGAAGGTGTATTTTCTGGTTCGCAGCTTTTAGACCCTACCATAGAAAAAACAAGTACATTTGGATAACTAACAAACACCACATCTGTCCACAAGTTCAATGTACTGCATCAAAGCATGTGGTGAAGTAGGAGTGGAGCGGGATGCAGAGTGGCCATATATCAGCCCGAGTGTGAAGTTTTTAAAACATTCTACTCTGATTCATTTCTCTCCAGTGCTACCATCAGCAGACATGGACTGGTCTCATGTGAGTCCATCTAATTCATGATACTGAACTGGGGATGTCCAGGTCAACCTTCTTTGCTCTTTGATAACTGATTCAAAATCTGCCACTACTAAGTGCAGTATATCAGTATGCCTGGGTTTGATCGTCCCTTCTACTTGACGGTTAAGCTTGTTTGACATTTGAAAAGCTCTGCACCAAAAAGAATAAAGCAAAGCAATAAAAAGCAGTGAAACTGTTCAAATACAGAACATTTTGCTTATTATACAATAAGCACTGTCCAAACATGAGAGCACTCCAAAGACTACAAGTGCACTTAAAAGTGGAGCCTCGTCATGGGGGTTGCATCGGAAGTATGGTACATTTTATTCCAACATAACAAACTACAGATGACACACACACTTGTTTGTCTGCTTCCATTTCATATCTTAAATAAATCTACACTGGATCGCTTTAATCTTTTTTAAAAGACATCTCAGTGCTCGAACTGTAATCATTTATTTTTCCCACAAGACCAGTTACTTTATAGCATGTGTCTACTCAAAAGTATCCACACAAAAATAGAAGCCTTCCAAACGTAATGGCACAGATGGTGTTTTCCTTTAAATCATATAGAGTATGTGATGTCTAACTAAATGTGCAGCCTGACACCAGGCTGTAAAGCAGCACTTCACAGCCCCTGCCTCTGGCTGAAAGTTTAAAGTCAGTTGTGAGTCAGAATGTGGACGGGAGTGCTGCACCTGTAACCGGAGCGAACGGTAAAAGACATGTTTTACTGACTCATCCGGAAGTACTACTTCTACACCCATGCAGTGGGGGGATAAGTACAGCAAATCCTCAAAAACAGGTTGTATTTGAAAAGGAATAATTGAACAGTATTCAGTTACTCTTAAAAAACACTTTTGGTGTGACATGACCAACTACAATTAAGCAATAGCTCAGTTGGCAAAGTGAGGAAAGGAAGTTTCAAAGCACAAAAACTGCACGGGGCTTGGAAAGTACCTCGGCGTCCTCCGTACCCTGTGCTGTATCCACATTGTATATTGAATTAAGCTTGTGGCAGACTGCCAAATTCATTCGTAAAGATTGCTTTCAGAAAGGTTTAGATTTTCTGGCATTTTGGTAATCTATTGAATGACTCACAAGAGGTAACCTAACATGAAACTTAGAGACATAGAGCAGGTGACCAGTTTGCCAGCTTGTGAAACTCATAACTACTCCTTACACTCTGATTTTTCCCCTAGAGGACTTGACACTCGTCAGTGCTCAAAAGCAAAATGTTGTTTTCCAGTGAAATTGTTGTCTAATTTCTAAAAACTAAATTGCAACTTGCTGAAACTTTAACACCTTTTTTTGTTGCAGTATGCTGAATGCATCCTTCATTGAGGTTTTTGTTGTTTTTTTTTTAAATCTAGAGACACTTTACACAAGGAACACTGTGGTGTGGAGAATATGCCTGTAGGTTGGTTATTCATTTATTTAATTAATTATTTTCATTTTCTAATTTGGATTTGTGTTTGTCACGGAAATAATTTCACATAAACAGAAAAAATGGCCAAAAGCCTTCAGGCAACAAACCATGTTAGCATGCAAGCATGTACATCTGAGCGATTGCCAACATTTGTGTGTAGGCTTGTTAAAGCGTGTGTGTGTGTGTGTGTGTGTGTGTGTGTGTGTGTGTGTGTGTGTGTGTGTGTGTGTGTGTGTGTGTGTGTGTGTGTGTGTGTGTGTGTGTGTGTGTGTGTGTGTGTGTGTGTGTGTGTGTGTGTGTGTGTGTGTGTGTGTGTGTGTGTACGCACGCACGCACGCACGCACGCGCGCTCTTGAGTCCCCTGGCTCTATGATACTCTGTGTTGTGTGGCCCTTTGTTGCTTTCAACAAGTCAAATAAGTAGTTATTACCGCAGGCAAGGTTACAGACAAACACAAAGGAATACAAGGTTGTTTATTGCAGTCAAACGTGATAGCTGACTCTTACAATCTAACATTAATACAAAAAAATTGCTATAATTCGAGCTAATAAATGTAAATAAATGAAAATAATCAATTTTACAGAAGTTGCCCTGCAAGCTGGAGGTCATTTTGAATTCATTTTGAAATTTGAAATGTAACTGAATTAAACAACTAGCAATACTGTGAGTAATTCACACAGAAATATGTTGCATAAGATTTCTACATTACTAGAGTGTGAGTTTGTGTGTGTGTGTGTGTGTATGTGTGTGTGTGTGTGTGTGCGTGTGCTTGTGCGCATGTATGCACACGTGGGGGTATCTCATATTTCTTCTCCTACCGTCTCCCTCTGTCTCACCCCATGTCATTCTTTTTTTTCCTTCCTGTCTTGCTCCATCCATATATCTCTCTTACGGCTTCCCCTTTAAGGTGCTGTCAGCCCTGACACCTCCCCTTTAAATGCCAGGAGACACATGCAATCTGTCACCGCCTATCTACGAAAAAAAGGTGTGTGCACTTACATGCACATGCGACATTTGGGATTGTCTCACATTAATGTCCGTGTCCCTTCCAGTGCATATTTCCATGTGTTTGTTTGCCCCTTTCTATATATGCATGTCAGCTTTAACAGTAAGTGATGGCGTAGCCAGCAGCCTAAACAAGCTTTGGCTCTGGGGGGGCGGCACTTCCTATCTATCTAACTGCCGGAGAGAGAGAAAGACACGGAGAGACAGAGGGGGGATGGGAGGGGGGATAGAGGTTCACTGCATCTATCATTAAATAGTGGAAGCAACAATTCCTTTTCCAACAATGGAAGGATACTGTTTACTATTGCTGGAAAATACGACTCAATTTAACAAAAGCAGGTCTGCAATAAAAATATTCGCTGGCACCAGGTATTCCAGGTAATAGACTGTTTTCAGCTCATTGTGTCTGTCCAGATTTTTAATGCAAAGTCTACTGATGTGCAAATATTTAAAAGTTTTCAGTACAAGTTATTAGTTTTCATTGTGTTTGCACTGTATTATTACAATACAGTAATACAGAGTAGCACATTGTAAAGGACTGACAATTAAAAGATTTGTGTTCATGTGTAATATAGTAGAGGTAAGACGTGTGGAAATTATACTTTCACTTCTCACAACTCTTAAACACAAAATTATGTCAATAAATCAGATGACAGCAAGATGTGCAGTACGGAAAACACCAAGCCCTTGCCTCCTCAGCGTTGCTCCACAAAAAGGCTTATCGTCCCTAAACATCGCAGCAAGATTGGAGGGAATTGATGTTTTTAACTGTTGGGTGCCAATAAGTGTGACAAAGTGTGATGACGTGAAATACTGTGTGGTCTTCTGGCACATACACACGAGCAGTTTGACACACACTGCTGGCATATGGCAGGATTAATAAGGAGGGACTGCACATGCAAGGCTGATGCACAGTTTTTATATTTTATAAACACCCAGACACACGTGCATTGGCACGCACACGCACGATCCCGCAGACAGAACATTCCTAGCTGCGCTGGATGCTATCTGCTGGAAGGAAATTGGTTTTCTCCCATTCTGACTTTCAGTCTGGTGTCGCTGAGAGTGTGTTCATGTGCAGTGGAGCATGCGCTGTGTGTATATGCAGGTTGACAGCATTTACTCTGCCTTTTTGTGAATCAATCTGTGCGGCTTCATCTTTTGCTCGTTTTAGTGGTCATTGAATCAGAATATTTGTTCCTTTATTCAGCGCCTTGGTTAAATATTTACCCTTTTATTTCTCTCTCGACAGATAATGTTTTATTCATTTTCAATTGTTTGGGCCTAACAGTAGGTACGTTAACAAGTATTCGGTCACACACTGATTCTTTCTTCCTGTCTTTTGGGTATTTGAAGGTTTTTAGTCCTCTCATCGCACATTTTAAGAGACTTAGATCCCTCATATATTTTATTTCTGTTATTCACTCACTCATTCTTTCTCTCTCTCTCTTCCTCTCTCCCTCTCTCTCGCAGGCAATGTGTCTTTGTGTGTTTTTGGTTGTCTATGCCTCTGAATTTACGTGTGTGTGACTGGTTTAATGGATAGCATGCCACCATGGTCAAGGACCCCACCGCACGCACGCACACGCACGCACACGCACACACACTCACACACACACACACACACAAATTCAATTACACCAGCACACTAAAACACACTGGGTGGGCAGAGAATGACTGATTTATAAGACACAGCAGTGGCTATTGACCACATGTACTGTAAACTGAAAAATGTGTGTGTGTGTGTGTGTCCGTGTGTGTGTCCGTGTGTGTGTGTGTGTCCGTGTGTGTGTGTGTGTGTGTGTCACTCAGACTAGTGTTGTTAATCAATCACTCACTACAGACCCTGAACTTTGGTCACAAGTACAGGATATAAATCTCCTGGACCAGAAGTATAACAGAGAGAAGGGGAAGAAAAAAAGAAGTAGAGGAGAGATGACATAATTGTTTTCCTACATATTCTTCATGTCACTTTCAATATTCTATCAAAGACATTAAATGCAATTATGCAATAATAATAATGCAATAGAAGAAAAATTGCTGCAGCTTCTTCAATTACAATGTTAGAAATATGTTAAAAATGAATTGATTAACTGATCATTTTACTGTGACTATATTTTCTGTGCATGTGTGTGAGAGAGAGAGGGAGCGAGAGAGAGAAAGAAGGGGATAGACTGTTAGATGATCATATGACTATTAACTGCAAACTGCATGACGAAACAACACGGAAATATGAGAAACTGATGTTACAGAAATGAAGTTAACACAGCATTCAGATCGCTAAATAACAATATTGTATCATCTGTGGGATTTGATTCAACAAAATCTGCCTCCCTGGGAAATTTATCAAATGTGGCAGGTTTTATGGCAGGAACAATTACCGTAGTCTTTTAAAGGTTCAGCGTGTATGATTTAGTGGCATAATCATACATGGTTCAAAGGCCAGAGGTTCCCCTCCACTATCCTAAATCCTACACGCTGGACCTGGACAACTGGAAGATGATGTATGGATATGGGATTATTGAAATGAGTTGAAATTGAAATCCTACAATGACTCAGTGGTATGAAGAGTCGTTAGTAATTAGTAGAATTACACCAAAGTACAAACTTCCCCCCTCAGTTGTGCCAATTTAAATAATATTTACTCTAGATAGTTCAGTCTTTCCTTTTAAATTGAAGACAAATTGATATAATTCACACTGAGTGATTTGTGGTCTGAGGGGGGAGAGAGTGAAGAGATACAGTGGTTAAAAAGGCTTTATTGGTGTGCACATGAAAAGCAACTTGCCTCATGGGAAAGAGAGTAAATGGCCAAGATTCTGACACAGTTACCCACCTCCCAGTGGAGAGAGTCAAGAAGCAAGAGAGGACGGGGAGGAAATGAAATGATAGATGGAGGAACATTGAGAGAGACTGGAGGAAAAGGCAGTTCAGAGCATTTTTGTTTTTGGGGTCAGACTTCGGGTCAGTATCAATCCAATAAAATACAAACAAACAATTTTAAATACACACACACACGACCACAGATGTACTAACTTTGCTTAGCTCACAGAGACACGTGCCCAGGGGTCTCGCTGTACTGTTACTTTGGTGGTTAGGGACTAGTAGCTACACATACTGACACAAGCTGCGGGAAAATAAACAGCCTTTAACTATTGACTTTAATACTGAGCTTCGGTGCCTATCTAAGGTAGGGGGGAAAAGCAAACTGACACCTACATTTATGTTCTAGTAATTACTATAGCCTTAATGTAGGTGACATAAACTCTCTCTCTCTCTCTCTCTCTATATATATATATATATATATATAAATATATATATATATTTTTTCATGACAGTTGTGTACAATTCAGTTGAATTCAATTCAGTTTTATGTGTTGGGCCAAATCCATACATAATTTATCTCAAGGCGCTTTACAGACAAAGGTTGAGGTCTTACATATAATATAATGGAGAAAAATCCCAACAGTTTCTACAATAAGCTAGCACTTGGCGGAAAGAGGAGAAGGAATGGGAGAGAGGACAGGGGCCAAGGACAGCTTTATAACTGTTGTATTAAAACACAGACTGGGTGTCATAGTAACAAATACCAATAGAATTACCTGTAGGTCTAATGTTGTTGTCAATATTAACAGCAATGGTAATAAGCATCATCATAGTGAGAATAATATGAGTTCTGTGAGTGGTAGTGATATATCCACAATCTGCTGCTTTAGGGTTAGAGGTACCAGCAGAATGAGGACCGAGAGGAAAAGTCCAAACCAGAGAGAGAGAAGACAGAGTAAGCTAGGCGATTGATATGACTACATGGGGGTGAGAGTGTTTTGCGCTTCATGGGAGTCTCGTCCTACAGCAGGATAACTAAGGGATGGTTCAGGGCTCACCTAAGCCAGCTCTGATTGAAACCTTATCAAAAATAAAGGTTTTAGGCCTACCTAAAATGTAGACCCAAACTGGGAGCTGGCTGAGGAGCCTGGCAGCTGAAGGCTCTGCCTCACACCTTTGTCATGGAGAATCTAGAAATGAAAAATAATTGTGCATTTTAAAGAGCAAAGTAATCTCTTTTGGATAATACAGTACTGTGAGCTTTTTAAGATACATTGGACCGTGGTCAGTAAGGAGAAGGATTTAAAATAATTTTATGTTTTACATGGAGCAACTGCAGAGAAAATATAAAATATGACTATTTTTTCAATTTCCTGTCATTACTTTCCTGTCATTACTCACGCATTTTGGATAACTTCCATTTCTCAACTCTGAGTCTTTTCACAGAGATATTGGGACACCCTGGTAATAAAGAATTACAGAATTTTTAGACATGATGTTTCCAATGTTCATAAAATTGTGCAGGTGGAAGAAGGCTCGCTTTATGTGAGTCAGGGCATGTTCTGGTTAAAAATAACATCAAGGTTCATTTCAGAAGAACTAAAGGTCAAGGTAATACCATCCAAACTAACTGTCTGATCAAATAAGGTTTTTGAAATAAGTTCAGAGGTGTTTAGGGTCAAGTACAGTCCAGTTTTGTCTTAAAAAAAATACAGGTAATCCAAGCCCTTTTGTTTTTAAGACATTCCTAAAAGTAGAAATGCTGAGCTTCATCTGGTGTCAAAGACAAATAAAGTGGGGTGTAATCTGCATAGCAATGGAAATCTGGTACTTTCTAATTATAATGTCTAATAGAAGCCTATATAAGGCGAAAAGTTTCAGTCTCAGCTCCGTTGACTCGTTTGACACACAGGGATCATTCCATGAAGTAGTAGTGATTAGTAGTAGAGTTGTAGATAAGTACTAGTGTGGCCCCTTTAATCCCAATAACATGTTCTGGTCTCTGTAATTGAATCTTGTGATTGATGGTATCAAATCCAGCACTTAGAGTATAAAGAGAAATCCATTGTCTGAGGAAATGAGAAAATTGTTTGCAACTTTTACCAGCAATATTTCTGTAATCCTGATTGAAAATCTAAAGCCTTAAAATCTCTATGCAAATATTTAAAATAATTGGAGGGCAGCACCTTTTTCAAGGATTTTAGAAATGAATGGGAGGTATGATATAGGTCGATAGTTGGGTTGTCTGGGTAAACAGTGGGCTTTTGAGGCAGAGTTTTAATTACAGCAACCTTAAAAGCCTGTGGTACATGGCTTGTTAATAAAGATACAATGATTAGATCTAATATACAAGTGGTAATTAAAGGTGAAATCCAACAGATTAAATGGAATAGGGCAGGGGAATGTAATTAAAATTTAAAGAGGTCCAGTTAGTGACAATTTCCTCATGCAGAGGCCCGGAACATCGTTTCAAGGGTAGGGGTGGGAGGGGATGTACTGCAGGGATTTTAAATTAAATACACTATTATAATAAATAAATGCAATGTTAAAAATGGAATACATAACATGGAGCATTTGAAAAGGAAAAACCTGGAGTTTACCATTTTTCTGTTCTGATAACTTTTTTTTCAAAGTTTTCACTGTACACTCAGACATTAGCAAGAAGAGAAGTGAAACAAATATGTGAGCCAAAGTTCTTATAGGACTCCCTCATAACATCTTGCTTGATCAACATGTCCTCAAGCCTTTCACATTTCTCTGAGTGATTGCACTGTGCCATACAATATAAAATTGGTAAAACACGACTTGTAGCAAGTGGATCTTGAATTGTAATGTTCTCATCCTCCCACAGCCATCTGACAATGCAACAGCATGTGGCCGCTTATCAAAATCTTTGTTCGGTTGGACGTCTGTTGACAGCTCGCTGTAGCCACTAGTCAGCTGACTGAGGTTCTTCTCTCACTCTGTTTCTTCTCGCATAATTATTTTCTATGACAGTTAACATTTTTTCACACTACAGTCTTTTTGAGCTCAAATGTGACAGACATAATTCTTGGCTCTTTGCCATATTTTATTACTCTTTGTTTGTCGAGAGTTTATAACAACTAGATTCCTCTCCGGCAGCAGATGTTATAGCAGCCTTTAAAAAACGTCTGCAGGTTAAATTGGACAAAACTAAGCCGCTTTCAGGATGATTAACTCTGAAAGACTCACTATAGAAACTCAAATACACTGGCTAGCCTAAAGACATCAAACCTACAGACAACTCAAAGTGCAAGTCTTTGTAAAAACTGTTGTTACTCTGGTGCAAACCATTGATCTACCAAGGGGAAAATTGATCTTTGACCTGTGGTCAAAAGCTTTGTTACCCAGGATGCAGTGCTTAGATCAGGTAGATGTTTAGTATAATTTAGTAATTTAGTTTGAGCAGCACAATACGAGCCAACCCAAATTAGGTTAGATCAGTTTGGTTCCTAAACTGTTTTTGCTGGCCAGCCTTTTGTGTATATAGTCTGATTAACTTAATTCATACAATCTGTTATCCCCCCAAAAAAAGGAATAGGCCTATTCGCAATATCACCGATATCAATCAATGTCCATTGTTTAAAGTGGGGGAAGTGTTAGCCACCATTTAATCTCCATAAACATGACTGTAAATAAACAGATTCATTTTTGGCAAACACACCACTCCTGTGAATCCAAGCATATATGAAGGCCTGTCTGTACGTCCCTATGAGACGAATCACTCATGTGATTAAATGATGCCCTTCACATCAGATGTGATTTGATCTGAGGAATTGTTTTTTCAACACCTTAACTTTGTTAAGGTGTCAAACTCTGTGCCTCCCACTTTCTTTTATTGTGTTTTTTACAGTTTAGCTCATGGACCGTGTCTTTCCCTCTGTAATGACAGTGATAATAGTGATTATTTTTATATTGTATTTCCCTGTTGGCAATAAAGAGACCATCACAGTGGAGGAGAAAAAGAGAAGGAGAAACAGAGAGAGGGGGTCTGACAATCGCATTAGCCAGACTGCATGGCTGTTTTTTTGTTTGTTTTGGGATGAAATAATGAAAATGTTGTCTTTATCTGTGTTTGTTATTGAGTGTCTGTGTGAATGTGGGATGTAGTGTCACCCTTTATATTTATGTATATGAGTGGAAGACAGCAGAGGAAGCAATCCGCTGCTATTAGCTAGTTCTTCATTCACTTGCTAATGTGATTTCACTCTATACACCACATACACATGCATAAACATACAGTACACAACCAAATACACATTCACTCACACACACACACACACACACACACACACACACACGCACACGGGAAAAGAGCCTAAATCCCAGACACCCTCTGTTCCATCTTTCTTTCACCTTCTGTAAAAGATTTTTGGTTTTACCTCATAAATCCCAAAACACATAAATCCCAAGATGAATTGTTACACAGGAGAAAGCATATAGTGTGTGTGTGTGTGTGTGTGTGTGTGTGTGTGTGTGTGTGTGTGTGTGTGTGTGTGTGTGTGTGTGTGTGTGTGTGTGTGTGTGTGTGTGTGTGTGTGTGTGTGTGTGTGTGTGTGTGTGTGTTGAATGTTTGTTTCTGCAGGACTGAAACATTCCAAATATGATATTGAAGAGGAGTCAGGAGAGAAAGGGAATGGTTCAAGGTTTATTTTTGGCTGTGTTTTCGATGAAGAAGCTCATTATATTGCACACACTTGATTTCACTGGTTAATACATATTGGGATAACACATTGTGTTGAGCTGGAATGGGACAAAGATACATCAGGCTGCTCACACATTAGCACAACATGCGGCCAAGAATGTTTTTTTGGGGGGGGGGGGGGACCCAAAACTTTTACAATAGAGACAAAGTGCAACAAAACTGTCATAGTATTCAAAAAAGGGCTCAAATAAGATAATGTCATAAGGGTTAGGGGCAGGCTGCAGGCATTGCCTCTTCTCGTAATGGCAGCAAAATTCTCACAAAAATGACACTTTAATTAGCGGTTTATCTTCCCCATTGCATTAAAGTAACAAGAAGCAATCTCAACAAAATACATAGTCATGTAAAGGGTGCAAACATGCCGTGATATTGACTCCACTGACGGATGTGTGTGAGTGAGAGAGCAGTGAACTGTGTTGGTGAGGGAACAGCGTTGGCTAATTCCCATGGAGCAAAATGCTGGTAGTCCACATATTGAAGTCTGCAATGTGATTTTGTCAGATGAAATTTGATTTGTGGACTGGATAATGGAGACACCATATTGAACATAAACTGATATACAAATAATATATATAATATGTATATATGGTTAAGTGGTTGACTAAAATCTGGGTTTATTCTGCTTTTGAGACACTTGAAAAAGCCATTATAAGCCAAAAAAAAACTCATAAACCTGTCAAACCTTTTTGCTTTAATTTACAAATAATTTGCACTTTGCTATCTGCTTCTATGATAACCAGATCACAGAAAGGCCATACATTGAACTTAGTGCAATGTTTTCCAGTGCAATATAGTTTACAGCAGCACAGCTGAAAACCTTGTATGTAAAGGTGTAGGAAATATTTCCTATTGAGGTTAAGCATGGTGAAAAATGTTACCTTGCTAATGTGCTTAATGTATAAGATAAGAGATGGAGAGAGGAAATGAGGTCAAGACGACCGGTGAAATGTTACAAAGAAAAGCATATAGTTGGAGGATGCAAGGAAGAGGGTGACAAAGATTAAAGGAGTGGAGATGAGTGGAGAGAATGACCAAATATAGGAAGGCAGCACTGACAGAAGTACAGATGAGATATAGATTAGGAACACAGTGAGAGATTAAAGAGATGGTTGGGGGCTTTTCAGAAGGTGGCAACCATTTATGCTTTGAGTGGAATTGGACTGTAGATGAGAGGGAACAAAGAGTATAAGGGAGTAAATCAGATGAGGAACACGACTCGAGATATGAGGAAGAGCCAAGGGAAAGAGACTGAGGCAACTTGAACAGAAGGAAGGCACATTTACGCTGGAGATTAAAGCGGTTTAGGGGGAGGGTGTGAGGCAGAGTTTGGATAAACAGAAAGGTGAATGGACAGAATAATTTTAAAAAAAGTTCATACACAAGAGGGGGACAAATTTAAGAACTGACGAAAAGTAGGAGGAGGGATGGGAGATGGTAAACTGGAGAGGAAAGATGGAAAAATACAAAGATGAGAAGTGGTTGGGGTGACAAGAGAGACGAATACAATATGAATAGGAGAAGAGTTGATAAACGAGGCCCACAAAATAAATGCGAAGAATAAGATGATAAAAAAGAGTTGGAGGAAAGAAGACAGTGTTGAGAGAGAGTGCAAGTTATTTAAGAAACTGTGGTTATGTTTGCTGATAGAAAGCTCAATAAATTAGAGTGTGGAGACAGAATGAAAGATGAGAGGACAGATCTAGAAGAGAGATGAGTGCAAGGATGGGGAAAGTCACTAAATACTAAAATATTTTAGGAGCACTTTATCATAATGCTAAAATCTCAATTTGTAGCTTGCGAAAGGTAGAGGTCACAGATACAATTGCCCCGCTACAGTAACATTAGTCAGTGAGAGATTACTTTTAGAAAACTCGGAGTACAAATGCTGCCTGGAGAACAGTGAATTATTTCCCAGTGTCGACTACCAGACATCCCTCCTATTTGTATCATGAAAGACAATGGACGGTGGCAGGGTGAGGAGGAATCACTTCAGAGTGAGGTGCACACCGCTCTGATGAATGGTGAAGAGGCGATGAGGAGCAGCTAACTAATGATTTGCAGTTAAAACGGTTCCTGAAAGATAAATAAAATGACTCTGGTAATACTGGAAGTTAACAAAGAAATTGATGTTTTGCCATGTTGAACCGTTTTACAAATTGCACTTGGACTGGGGGTGACGGATGCTAGAGGGGGGAGGGTGGAGAAGAATGATGGAAGTGAATGTGGACAGAAAAGTGAGGTGATGTAGAAATAAAGGGAAATGAACAAAAATGGACAATGGGGGAAATTAAGTGACACAGGTGAAAACGAAAGGATGCAAGACAAATAAAATGGGTGAAGGGGATGTTTTAAAAAAAAAAAGTAGATGATGTGAATACCAGGTAAATGGTAAGGTGGAGAGTTAATAAGAAACTCGAGGAGAGAGGAAGAAGATAGATTTAAGTGGATAAATGCCACTGAGAGAAGAGCAGAGAGGAAGATAGAGAAAGGGACCAGGAAGTGGTAGGGTAGGGTAGTGGAAGTAAAGCGGAAAGTGGAGAGGGACTCAGAGGGCTTAATGCTGCAGGAAATGATGACAGTATAAATGGATTGATGGAACAGGAAGAGAAGGAGAAGAAAAGGAAGGAGGAAAATATAAGGAAGAATGATAGCTGCAGGACACGATCAGATGTGTCTCAGTAGCAGCAAGGAGGTTCGGCTCGTTTCCTTACCTCGTCACTCTGCCTCATTTGATTCAAGCAGTATGAAAGCTGACGGCACACCTGGGTTGTTGTGTGCCAGCTTCTTTATTGAGGACACATTCAAACACGCCGAGTGCACAATAAGGGCTGCCTTGCGGTAGCACTTGACTCCTGTATTTGTTGTTTACCTGTCTTTACACAAACCCATTTCAGTATTACTGTTCAGCTGACCGTGGCTCACTTTTTTTTGTGGGTTCACTTTGATGTCGTGGCTTGATTTATTTAAAAGGCCCATTCCAGTTTATCAAAAAAAGTCTCTCGGAAACGCCGCACACATGCATTTTTGTATTTTGTATCAACAGTATAAGGTTTTGTTTTTTTGTATGTCTTTACTTCGATCTATAGGCTAATTTCTCTGTCACTGTAGCTTAACAAGCTTTAACTCTTAGATGTAGGGGTGTCATCCATTAAGATTGACCAATGGGCTCCCGAGATATCGCCCTGCGCATCTTATGTTGTGTTCCTGGCAGCTCACACATCATTACGCAGCTCTTCAGGGAGTGTTTCTCTTTTTACCGAAAATGTAGATGGAATGAACACGTATGGTTATATAAATGAAAATCATATTAGTGTAACTGTGATAAACCTCAAATTGACAGATGGTGCCACGGTACCAATTTGGAGATTCCACCTAACCACGTCCTTGCTAATACCGCTAACTTTGCTCTGCTTCACCCTATTAGCATAACGTTGGTTGTTGTGATATGCATTGCTAGACTTTTGGCCTACAACTGCATTAGTATATAGGGGATATTCACTCTAAAAAAAGTATGACATGAAATCTGTAATTTATGTAGCATTCCTTCTTGATTTACTCTTTACCATTTACGTCTAACATCTATACTGATGGTTACACCTCTGCAGCAATCTCACACGTGTTACCTTCATATAGATACAAAGATTATACACGTTGACCTTGCAGTTGTAGAGATTAACTCTATTAATTTTGGGCATGTCTTTGTCAAGAAGACCCATGGAAAAAACCTAGTGAATAATAACACATAGGGATTGTTTTTCTGAATGTTTAATGTGTCTGGCAATTGGTTGATAATAACAACATATTTTTTTTCTGTGTTTCTACAGGCTAACAGGCTTCCAGGTTCCTCCCCCGGTCACCAGTACGGGAAACGTCTTCTCTTTGAGGTTGACCAGTGACTTCGCTGTCTCTGCACATGGCTTCAAACTCAACTATGAAGGTCAGGAAGTGTCTCTATGTATTTGTCTGAAGGGGCTGCACCTCAGTGCCGACCTCTATAGCTCTAGAAAAGTGAATTATGTATGTAACAACCTCCACGACTACTTATTAAATGTCAGGTACAATTCCAAAGGTCACAGGGGACCCTGGGCATGAGCTGTGTGAGAAAGGTGACTGAATTCAGACGACTTAAACTCAGCCTTGGTTGACCACTTGTTTTTGAATGCAGGACTAATTGAGCAGGAGAGCTGTATGTCGTTTAACTTGGGCGACTCGACTTGAGATTCGCAAGACACATTAAACCCACGGAAAGCAAAAATACCTAACACTAAACCCTTATCACAGGTTATGTTACTCTTTATGGATGCTGCGGATGCAGAATACCTGATTTATATTCAATTCAATTCCTTTGAGGGACCATTGACATTCTGAACGTTTCAAGGTGAACGGCCATGCTCTGAACACGTTTCCTCTCAGCACAGGAAGGGACTCACAAAGGGGTGACAAGTTCATTCCTTTTCAAATTTGGGAGGCTGTCAAAATGGGCTGGGCATGACACGAAATGAGAGCATTCTGAAGGCTCTGTATTATGGATGTGTTGGGTCAGGAGCACAGACTTTTTGTGTTTATTTCCATGTCGCAGTACGTCACTCCGGCAGATGTTTTGGGTCATATCCAACTGATCAAATTTGACCTACCAAAGACTACTGCTTTGGCTCTAAAATCTTACTCATGAGCTCAACTTATTTCTTATCAGACAATACAGCCAAACTCTCTCTCTCTTTGACACTTACCAGCAGACATTTTTAAATACATGTCCACGGGGTAATTTTTAGATGACAAAAATGTCTTTGTAATAAGAAGGTGCTTCAATATTTTAACAAAGTATAATGTAGAGGTTTGTTCCAAAGGGAACGTGGTCCATTCCAGTGGGAGCTCAAAAATTCCGTTTCACCGGCTTCTTCCTTTAGGGCCTGAATAAACAGCACGGCACTGTTTTCCACGGATAAAAGAAGAGATATGGATGGTTAAAGAGGTGGTTAAAATTAGAACTCACTACGTATCAGCCCTGTGTCCTGTGCACATAAAAGAGTTCAGATAAGATTTAGATTAGAATAACTTTGATGTCCTCAATGAGGCTGTTAGTTCTGGAGCGTAAAACAGGAGAGGATCAAACTGTCTACCGGAGCGGGGACACGTCACTGAGCAAACCTACAAAACAGACGTGTCTAGTTGCCCACTTCTTCAACAAACGGGTCTTTTAGACGTCAACAGTTGACCATCTGACAGTGCCGTCTGACCCATGTTGTACACATATGATCCCAAATGACATTTGAAATCACAAAGTTCAAGACATTAATTTAATATAAAGTTTTGCAAAGTAATTATTGGCATGTGTTTAATATTCATACACTTATTGTTACACAGAGTTTGTGAGTGTAAATATACCATACATATATATATATGAAATTGGAGAGATGGATACACAGAAGGTACTGTATTTCACATCCCTCTGTACTGCTGGGATATTAATAATGAATATGGATTATGGCTTATTACAGAATGCACTAGAAGTCCAAGTGATGTTTTTTTTCTTCCTTTTCAAGAAACTAAAACTATAATGGAGAGCGAGGAAAGGCAACTTTAATAAGGCATGCATATTTAAAGCAGTATTCTGAATTACAGTCAGTCACTCGGGCCCATATTCACAGTAAGGAGTTTCCCCTCTGAAGAAATGGTATCTGTATTCAGGCTTTCATTCCTCAAGTTGTTAAATTTAGATCAATTTTGGACCCCAAAAAAAGTAGGACACAAGTGTGGAGACAATACGCGGTTTGAGTTGTTTTATCGACTGGTTGAGTTTAAGCGATGGCAGGTCAGACAAATGAGCAAGAATCGTGACTTGAGTCACATGTTGAAACTGGATTAGTAGATGTCTAAAGAGATTCTCATTGATCTAGGTCATGGTTATCCAAAGGCTAACTGGACTGGGTAGTAAATTTGAGAATCTCGAACTTCCGAGCAACTCAAGAGATTGATTCTTCAAACTACAACCAAGTCCAGTTGCTTCTGCGGGAACTTGTGGAATGAGACGAAGGTATGCAGGTGAATTGACGGGAGATGAAACCAGGCAACCCACACCCAGATCGACACTCATACACACAGACAGGGAGAGACACAAAAAAAAAACACAGTAGGGAGGGGGAAACACCGAAGACCCAGAGGCAAAGGGCTGAGGAAGCTTCCTATCAGTAACACAAATGGTGTAGTTTGTGGTAGGAATAAAAACTTGCAGATTATTCCAGACGACTGGTTAACCCTGGTTAAGACCACAGTAGAAATGGAGGCCTTGGGTGATTTTTTTGCCTCAGGAAGTGTGAGACGGAGGTTATTCATCGAGAGACAGAAGACATGTTGCAGTCGAGAAGGCAAAGGTATAAATAATGAAATTAATGGTGGCTGAATTCCATTAGTTGGTTCAGTTTCAGGGTCTTGGTACTGTGCATGCTGGCTCACACTGTCATGGTTTAGTGGGGACGTGAAACAGAACAGAGCCATCATTACTATTAATAACACCGGTGTTTTTTTGTGCCACGACGAGTCAAATCGTCTGCCGTGAAGGGCGTGCTGCAAATGACTGAAGTTGGTCAATTGAATAAAATAAAAAATATCCTGGAGACATACCTGAACTCTAAACGTAACCACTACTTGCCTAACCCTACCTCTAAGCGTAACCCTTAACCTTACCCAAACTCTAACCATGTAACCACCAAAAAATCTACCCTTTTCAACTGGGGACACAATAATGTCCCCCTAATTTCACAGGCTTTGCCCCAACCGCCTGTGTTTCCATCTGAAATGTGTCCCAAAAGGTACTATTACAGAAACGCCCATAGAGAGAGAGAGTGTTTGTCACATCTGATTGCTGCTGAAAGTGATACACTGCTCAACTGTCTCTTTGTTGCCCCTTTGCTCCCATCTGCCGGCCTTTGTGCCTGCCTGTGTGCGAGTTGGTCGGTTGGCAGGTTTTCATCTTGTTGATATGTGTGTGGTGCGCCGCATAATGGCGGTATCATTGATTGTAAAGTGCCTCGGTTTCGGTCTGCACAAATGCTGTGTCAGGGCGTGTTTGTGCCTGCTTGTGCTACTTGTATGTCCAAGCAGTTGTCCCAGATTTATTCATTGGCACAAGTTTCTACTTGCTACTTGGCCCATGTTCCCGTTGCTCTCAGTGAGCTCAGAGCTTCCAGGGGACTTATCTGAAGAGCCCCTGCTGCTGATACATTCGACTGTTTAACTTGCTCTGTGTGTGTGTTTGAGAGGGGGAGTCAGTGAAACACAGAGGCAGACCATAGCTGGCATTTGCAGAAATGCAACAGTATGCTGATGATCTGTGTGTCTTTGCATAGGCAACAGCTCTGCATCTACTGTCCACAACACAGGCCTCGATATGGGAGCACATTAAAATAGCAGCCTAAAAAAACCTTACAGGTGCAATAGAAATTTCAAATACTATGTTTTTTTCTTATTAAAAGGATATGAAGAGGCAACAATTGAATAAAAAACGTGCACTACATTTTTCATTATATTCACTTCAAACTGTATTTATAACTGTGTTATTATTTATAGGTCAAAATTATAGTCAAACTGAACACCTCCACAAAAAAAGTTGTTTGTAACCTTTTCAGTTGACAACATTGTTTCAGCGCAGCGACCACATAGTCGTTGTTGTTTTGTATTATAAACAAATATAGGAAAAAAATGAAGAAGGCTTAATTTTGTCACACATGCTCCAAAATACATTTTACACTGTCAGGCCCTGCAACACAAAGCTGGGATGTAAATTCATACAGCGAGGAGGAGCTTTCCTCAGAAGGTATGTTCCAGCCTGGCATCGGCCAATATTTGGTAAGTCCTCCTCATTCCATGTAATCCTGATGTCTAATCTGCTGTTGGAGCGATTTCAGGTTTCAGATTTACGCAGGTATCGCCTTAGCATTGTAAACAGGAGATGTTTTAAGAAGGAATGAGTCAAATAAATACCTGCTTACCGTCATTAATGTTGGAAGCGATGCGTGTCGGTGCTCTGCTGCGTGTCTTCTCTCTTCCCTTTTATAGCAAAATGGAAGAAAGAAAAAAAAACAAGTTTAAACCACTAAAAAAGTCACATTACCAATGCATATGCAAATTACCAATGCATATTCAATAGCTCTGTGACAAGTAACTTTGGCCAGCAAGTACCAGCTAAAGCCGACATTGTTTTATTTTTAACCAAACAATTTGTTTGCGGTTTTGAAAAAATATATATAAAGGTCTGAACAACAACAATTAGATAACATTGATGCTCTTAATATCAGGTTCAATTGCAATCTTTAATCATTTTCAAAAATAATGTCCCCAGACACAGATCACAGGGATGGAAATGGGGTCTAAGAGTTCGACTTCTCCTCCCATGTGTGATGTCAGCTTTGATCCTGCAGTTTTATTTATTCACAAAGAAAGACTATGTTAATAGAAACTTATTAGATCCACTAATGGATCTTAAGATCCATGTGCTGTAAACAGAACACTGACAAAGATTGCAAAGATAAACACGGTGGAGTAATTTGGAACATGAGGACAGCATCAGAAGAGATGCTTGTCAATGCGTAAAAAAACCATCTGCAATTTTTGCGAATATGTACAAGAATTTGCAAAATCAAGCTTCAAGGGGAGTCAAGCGCAAAGGGAAGTTTGATAAACACTTTAAAGCCCTTTTTTTGTTTGTTATACTAGTCTGGGGTTTCTCCTGGTGAAAGATTGTGTGTGAAAGCGTGTGACTCCAGTCAGTCGTGTAGTATGAATTGCGCCGCGAACGACTTTGAAAGTTGTGTGGTGAGAACTTGGCTTCAGTCATGAACTCCAGACTAAGAGACTGAAAGAATGAGAAGTTGACCAAACTGAGTTTCCTTTGCAGTGTGACTGGGCTCACTCATTGGTAAGAGGGTAAGGAGCCAAGACATTTGGAAGAACTCACAGTACAGAACCGCTGCTCCTTCACACTGAAAGGGCCCGGAACTGTTCAGGCATCTGATGAGGACGCCTCAAAGACATCTGGCTGTGGAGGTATTCCAGCCATGTCACACTATGAGGACACCCTGGGGCATTTTCTAGAAGAGTACTTTTATATCCCAACTGGCCTGGGAATGCCCGGGAACTGTTGCCTCAGGAGCCCAGAAGGAACTTAAGGATGCGGATGGGTAGAAGGAGGTCTGGACTGCCTTGCTTATTCTGCTGCTGCTGCTCAATATGAAAAATGGATGAACGGATATGAATGAATGGATGGATTAACATCGTGTGGGATCTAAGACAGAAAAAAGGTGAGGTGGAGAGGTACAGTACGCATCATATCCACACAAAATGAAAAAAAATAAATTCATTGATCACCCTCTAGGAAGGGATTTGGCAGGGCAGCTGGCCGGGCAAAGGTACAGTAGTGCTGCTCCATCCTTTACGACCTGTCTGTTTGGCTGCAGCGAACACTTTGATGTGATTGTCGGACTCCTCGAAAATTTCTTCCTCTCCCTCTGAAGACTGCCAGGTTATAACTAATTCATAAGTCAGCACATGCCATACAGTGTGTGCATGTGCGTGCAACAGAGAGAGAAAGAGAGTGATGTATTATTTAGCACAATGTCGGGAGAGTTTGATATTGTGCTGATGAGACGGAATCAAAGATTATTGCAGAACTTAAACACACGTGCACGCCACACACACACACACACACACACACACACACACACACACAATGCTCTTTCTCAGAATGGTTGTAAAAGAATATTTTTATATTTCTCCTCACACTCCTCCTGCACTCGTGTCTTTATCTGCTCCACCTACTTGTTCACCTTCATCTTCACTGTAAATAGTTAACAAAACTGTATCTGATAGTCAAATAGTAAATACATATATATTCCACGATCTGCTCCATCACTGACGTCAAACTGAGTTGAATGTTATGAAGAAATAAAAGCACATTTATTGGTTTGACTGACATGACACAAATTGTATGATGTTAATTATATTTAGCATTTAGTTGAATTTCCCTTTATCTTAGTATATTTAGTTTTATTTTTTGCAGTCAGATAATCTTAGTTTGAAGCTTTGCAGGTTGTACTGTGTTGTAGAACGTCTAACTTGATTCGAATACAATCTGAGAGAGGCGCCTGCTTTGAGGTACGTGGGAATAAAAACACAAAAACAGATTTACACATAATTTGAAGTCACATCAAATAGTGTTAACCTCATACCCACATTCATACAATATAGATTCAGACACACCCGAGGCACAGGCATGCATATGAACACCGTCACATACACACACATGGTACACATGGCGACGCAAGGCTCCCTTATGAAATCATTTTTCCCCACAACATGGAACGGAGAACATGTTCCTCATCCACATTCTGCCATGTGGCTAACAAGTCAAGAGAGATTTCACTTCACTCAACCCGTCCCCACCTTCTCATCTCTGCTTTTGTCTTCTCCACTGTACTCACAATTTATCCACCGCATGTTTTTTTCTCCTCTCCCCTAAGATATAACCGTAATACACTTCTTTTGCCTTCATTTGCTCTTACCAGAGAGGGTTTACATAGTGCCTCGAGAGGAGGCATAAACAAAGACCAATAAAATATTGAAGATGGGAATATAAAAAGAACAACACATTCAATGGAAAACGGTACAGGTGTGAGTTTTTGTATTTTTCAAATACACTGAAGACCCTGGCAGCAGGTTAAAAGCTTTGGGAGCCCTCACTATCCAGATGTCAGTCCCATCAATGGACCTGCTCCATCTTGGCATTTATCCATTAGTGCTGCTACTGATTTATCCAGCATCAGTATAAATAAAGAGAGCGGGACTTGCTCACATCCAGTGACCTTCTGGTCATGTACTCATTTCTTGATCCTCCTGCTCCGCCATCTTGATAGAAAGGATTTTTGATTTCTAGGAGGGAGCAAGTGGAAATCTCTGCTCCGAGATCGCACAATGTTTATCCATGAATTAACAGCAGCTACAGATAAAGGCAGTGCCAAAATGACCTAATCCTTTTGGTCACCGCACAGTTGACTGGCTAGCTTTTTGACATAGTCCTCTTTACTGTGGCAAAGTCACATGATCACTTGTTCTAATAACACTGTCTGGTTACTGTAGAGGAATTCATTTGGCAAATGATTTGGCTCAAATAATCTCTAAATCGTTTCCCGCATTTGATGAAAGCTATTCAGTCTGGATTTCAAAGTTTGAAAAGGGACAACACATATTTTGGACAAACTTCTTTCCCCTCAAAGTCACAGCAGACAAAAGCCGATTGTTCCTTGCCTTAGAGAACGCACTTGAGAGTAAACAAAAACAGACTTCACTCTGCTCAGAAGCTAAGAAAAACAGACGCTATTGTTTCCAACTTAGTTGTTGAATGGGCAAATGCTGTATTTATGAATTATAGTTTTCTCAGTCCAGACTGACTAAATGGGACTCTATACAAAGACAGATGTGATATTCTTTAATCCTCTAGCTCCTAATTGTGGTCTGCCTTGCAATTTTTTGTCTTAAGCTACAACAAAATTCTGCAAAACTCTTTATTAGAGGGCAGATATGTGAAATGTACGGTTGTTTTTTAATGTGCACGTGGCCAGTTTACTGTGAGGCTATTGCTCTCTTGGCTCCTGAAATTGGATGCTTTAAGCATCAAGGAGGTGTGAAGGTTTAGTTGCAATGGGGCTCAAATGTCTTCCTTTTTTGTACATTAGAATTCAGTGAAATATTTTTCAGCTGACACTTTTGAAGTCACAACTGTTGAGTCTGCTGCATGCATAGACGCAGAAAATAGCTTCATGGAGTAAACACTTCATGAAAATAAAATTTGAATAATGGTGCTGACCAAAGTTCTGGTGAGTGGGGCTATATCTCAGTCACAAAAGCCTTTTGCATCCATGTTTGAAAGCAGCTGTCCACCATCTGTTTCTCTGGGGCCACTTGATTGATTGTCTTTAACCTGAACATGATGTCAGTGCGAGGGCCCCTCTCTCACAGCTCACACAAAGCTGTGTCAGCCCATAAGCAAGTGTCTTTGCTCGTGTCCGACCAAGGCGAAGTCATTTTCCCATTCAGCGTTCCATATTGTCTGAACAGGAAAAGCACTTGTGACCATTAGAGCACCCGTGGCTGGCACATGATTATTTTGAGGCAGTCCAAAAATAAATGAAATCAGGGATGCAATATTTCACTAGTGTTTTTAAGATAAATTATCAAGATGGTAATAATCACCTTCACAGGCGGGTCCACAACGCACGTACACACTCCGCTTGTTGCACACACCAAAAGCATTCTGTCTTACTACATGGTATATCCACAAGTATATTAGCAATCTCACCTGGCTTTTAAAAGGAATGTGAGTTGGCACTCTGGTTTTAGTGCATATAACAGAACCATTATTAAATAAGAGATGACGTACAACCCTTTCGAACCATGCGTCAGTTGTTGCTGCCTTATTTTTTTTCTGCTGTTGAACTAGAAAAGTCAAATTTTTTTGGGGACACGTCATCTGTGCCATGAGCTTCAGACCATGTGATTAAATTGTAAAAATAGAGCTCCAAAAAGGAACGTGTGTGTGAATGTGTGTGGTCCAGGTAGTACTAACTGTGTTTGGGACCTGCAAAACCTATATCAGTACATTTCAAGGGGTTTTAGGTTGAAGACATTCGGTTAGAGTTCAATTTCTTCTGAAGTTATGGACAAAAGATTCAATGCAATTCAGTTTTATTTACCAAGCACCGGATCTGATCTTTATCAAAGAGACCTGGGGGGGACTGACAATACCCACTGCTCTATCTAAGATCCTTTCATCTGTCTGTCTCTTTTCTTTCTCAATTCCTTTTTTTTTTCATACTACAATTCAACAATTGAACCCAGGTCAGTTTATTTATTAGTGTTCAGTTTCCATCATGGGAAAGACTAATTGATTTACTCAATTCCTGCAATGTAGTGAAAGTTAAAAAAAATACAGATCTTGATGTTATCCTTTTATCGTTTGAGAATTCAACTGTGGTGAGGAAATGAGTCAACAACAATGTAACATACATAATATGCAAAAATCAGTGCACATATTTAGCATCCACAATGCACCCAGAACACCACGACCTACGTGTGTGCCTACACACATACAACTGTGGCTCAGTTCATACATTTGAAATGAGAAGGAATATGTCAGGGCTGTCCCTGGAGAAAAGTGTTTGTACAGTCCTGCCGTACATATTTATGTGTGTGTGTGTGTGTGCCTATGTCTATGTCTTTGTATAATGTATATGCATGAGTCCTACTTATTACTGTGTTAATGTAGCAGGAAAGTGTCTGAGGAACATACAGCATGATGAGAAATGAAAGTAGGAGCAAATCGGCAATTGGGAGCAGTATATGGATTTCTCTTGTCCAATATGTTTTTATTTTTTCAGAATAAAAAGCTGAATTTTCTTTTTAGAAATGACCTCGTCGCTTAGTTCATCCAGCAAAACATGCCACTGCATGTTTGAAGCACATGAAGGAGAGTGTGCATCAGAGCTGAGCTGAGGTTAGTGTGGAGTCGAACGTTGTCTTCACCGTAAATACACTGATGGAAAGTTACTTTACTGCCATCATTTCTCCTTTTCAATATAACTAGCATAACTAACAGAACCTGCTGTATGTAAAGAATACTGGATGATGCAACAATGTAAAATTTGACTCCCTAAACTAGTGTTCGGCGCTCTATGTGAATGGAGAAAGGTCAGGTTCAACGCAAGGGCATCGTTCAAAACAAACAAACACACACACATAGGCACACAAAGTGATAGCAGATGCCAATATCAGCTTGGTTAAACAGAATTTTCATGGAAAATGTGTTTTTTTTTATATTGTCTCGATCTACCTTTCCTCATCTCCAGAGTTTACTTTACCGCGCTGGATGAGGCATGGAAGAAGTCCAAAGAGCATCGAAACACATGACAATTAAATGTCAGTAACTTACTTGCCAATAAATCAGTGTTTTTGGATTTCCTATCTGTAGCTGTTGTGTAATCCAACATGCGAAAAAAAGATTTCCTTAAAAAAAACATTTTGACAGGGCTGTGAAACCGTTCCTTATCTCATCATATGAGCAGGTCAAAGGAATTCTTTTAAATATTTTATTTTATTTTATATTAGAATTGATCCCCCCCCGACTGTTCTGCTTTGTAAGCACGCCTTTAAAAAGCAAGTGAGAAAATATTTTGTTAGGATTGTTTATTTATTCATTTTCATCTGTGAAAACAGACTGGCTGAATCGGTGGGCCTGTGGACCGTCACGGAAATCCATAAAGTCTTTGCCAGCTTTGGCAGGAAGAACTCTGCAAAACACTGGCCCTCTCTGCGTACCTGTGATTTGGGGTGTGGACGAGAGCATTTGTTCGCCAGGACTGGCCGTTCTCCGAATTTTTCGGAGATGGGAAAAGATAGCGAGAGAGAGATTCAAAAATTCCACCTATTTTTTCTCACTTAAATGTCAGGGCCTCTGTAACAGTTGTCAGCATCAGCAGGATAAATGAGTGATACTTAAAATTGTCCAAGTACCTACTTAAAAATTACGACGATCCTCATTTAGGTACAGATGATGAGTTAGCATTTTAAGAAGAGATAAGATAAGATGTACCTATATTGATCCCCCACTGAGGAAATACAAAATTGACACGGCAGCACAAAGGGCACCACAAAAGAAGCACAAGGGGTAGATGTAATAAGAAATGAAATAAGAATAGAAAACAGAATGTAGAATAGAAAACAGAATGTAAAAATAACTGCCATGAGTTTAGCCACCATCGTCCAGAGAGAGAGGCTTAAGCTAATTGTCTGAATCATTGTACATGATTTAACAGTCTCATGGTACAAAAATAGCTGCCGAATCTCTTAGCGTCAGGCCTTCAGTCACGTCGACGTCTTCAGAATGTATGAATTTCTTGCCTGGTTGAAAAAGGCTGCCAAATGTGTTAGTATCCCACAATACTGTATAGCTTCATCACATCACAAAAATCCAGCAAAATTAATTCAGTTACAGATTCATATTAGGAAGCTGCAAAATGTTTATCGCCTGGAATGGAAGGGTGTCACCCAAACACCCCCCCATTTAGAAAAAAAGCCATCACTCCCCATGCTGGAGAATGTAATCACGGTAAAGCATAAAGTATATTGACCTCATCTCTTAATGATATAAATACATTAAATAAAATACATTTGTGATGGAATTCTGGACAACAGTTTCCGAACCCGTCTATGCCAAGACAGGATAGAAATTGCATCAAGTGAAATATTGATTTGATATTCAGGTCTGTCAGACAGCCACTGGCCACCTAACTAAAATACAGGCTTTCCTGGTACATAGTTTTTATCAGTGTGTAGAAGTGTAGTCCTATGTGCTGCAATAGTGCGCGTGTGTATGTGAGAATGTTGATAATAATACAGCCTTCTGGCCAATGTCAGTCCATTATTCAGCTTTATATCAGCCAACCAATCAAACGGCCTCCCTTCAGGGTCACCACCTCAGCCCATCCAATCAGCTCCTCCTGCCAAGCAGGAAGGAATGTCACTTGATTAGCATAACCAGAAAATGAGCAGGGTCATGCTGACGCGGCACTTTTTGACGCTGTGCATCAAACAGCACTCGGAGGCAGCATTTAGACAAATGTATCCCTCAGTGCTGTCAGCGACTCCAAGAGGATTTTTTTCACCAAATGTATCGCACATCCTATTAAATGTGATAAGAAACATCGACGGAACGGGCTGCTCCTCATCAGCAGATTTCATTATTTAAGGGCGTTCCACGGGGTATTTCTCTCTATATTTAATTTTCTAATTAATTGTTAAAATGATTATCAGTGCTGTATTCTCCAGCCCCCCTGTGCTCTGCTTTCTATCAGCAGATTTTTTGTTTCTTCACTTCCCTGCTGCTTTTAATATCTTAACTGCCGTCTCCAAGGACGGCAAACTGCAGTCTAGCAGTGGAAAGTGCTGTAACAAAGCACTGCTTGCTTTGTTTTTTGAGAACAACTGATTCATTGGGTTTTTCTCGTTTCCCTTTTTCCCTTTTAAAATGGCTGCACATTTAATGCAGCCAAGAGTCTGAGGCTTAGAAAAGTTTCTTCACAGTGAATATGTTAACATAAGCTGCAAAAACCAGGCTATTGACCCTATCCTTAACAAAGAGGGTTGCCATATCTTGCTAATGGAACTTTTCCCGCCCCTTGACAGTACTTTGACGGTACTCTTCACAGACTGCATCATGAAGGAGTACTGTGTTCAGGGTGCAATTTGCCCTTTGGGATGCGTGGGGTTCTGTTTTGTGGTGCATTTGTAACGGTGGTCAGCCAGTCGATTGCAGTTCAGTGTGTGTACACCTCAATCGCACCTTGACATCTCACGTTATGTTTTTGAATTCACATTCTTGACATCTTGTCAGTTAAATCTCTTATTGTTTATCAATTTAATGCATATCGAATAATGGCAATCCATATGTTTTGAATTGGCAATCTTTTATTTTTTGAAAAAAAAATGAAAAAAGTGAGACAGCGAGACAACATAGGACATGTTGCTATAAGGGAAGCGGAACTACAATAAGAAAACAAGCCTTTATTTAAATCTTTGGGGGAAATATTATCTCAACACCAGATGATCACATGCAGTTTGCTGTCCATAGAACAAAGGAAACACAAATCTCATTAGAATAACTTCACTTCGCCGCAGACATGAGACTGAGTTTAGCCTTGTGATGTCTGTGTCTGTCGTGACAGGGAGTTGCAATTATTGAAGTTCTGTCCTGTGAAGAAAATAACTTCTTTACAAATTGATTCCTTAGTGACTGTACCCCCCAGAAATACACAACCAACACACACAAACACAATGCTGTCACGTGCTATGAGTGGAATGATTTGTGCAGAGGAAGCACTCACTTGTTGTGAGATGAAAGAAGATGAGATTAAAATGGTCTGGATGGAAATGAGAACTGAAACAGGACAAAACACAGCTGCGTTTGGCTTGAAGTGTGCATCAGCACAAAGGCTGCCACTTCAACAAGAATACATGTGAAGGCCAAACCCAAAACCTCAATTAGCTTCAGGACCGAAAGACCAGTGCATGAACCATTCAACTAAAACATGTGTACATGTGTAATGTGGTTATTGGATCCTAACCCTTGTTTGCCCTTTTTTCCTTTCTTTTTTAAGGTACAACCAGTTAACTTAGGGGTCACAAGTGCCAATTTTTCTCAGCACTCCTTATTGGGTGTGGCATTAACGAGAAATTAGGCTACTTGTTTGTGTTGTGTGGATGTGGTGATATTCACTTCAGTTTGTTCTTCAACCTTTACTCTGTCGCAAGGGAAGTGAGGGAATGTAATGAAACAGAGTCGA